>NW_016107331.1:11458762-11468903 GCF_001604975.1 Cebus imitator
TTTTTTTGAGACAGAGTCTCACTTTGTCACCAGGCGCCAGGCTGGAGTGCAGTGGCGTGATCTTGGCTCACTGCAACCTGCGCCTCCCAGGTTCAAGCAATTCTCCTGCCTCAGCTTCCTGAGTAGCTGGGACTATAGGCGCATGCCACCATGCCAAGCTAATTTTTAGCCAGATCTATTTTATTAAGTATCACATTATTAGGTTTCAATATTCAGACGATTTTCAGTGATTTTATCTCTTCCATCTTCTGCATCTGTGAGTCACCAAACTGGGTATGAAAAGTAGATAGCAAAGATTAGTGGAACAATTATAGAATTTGAGTGTACATGTATCTGAGCTTGAACTCCAGCCCCATTAGTTAGTATTTTTATAACTTTGGATACTAAGTTTCTTAATGTCTGTGTGCCTCAGCCTTCTTGCCTTTACACTGTAAATAATAATAAGTTTTCAGGGTTGTTATGGAGATTAAATGAGATATCTATGTATAAACATGCTGTACAATGTCTTGCATATGATAGGCTCTCTTCCTCCCTTGTATGTTTACTCCACAATGATTGTTTAAACCATTATTTCATATTTCCATTTCATATGTTACTATAATCAAGGCCTCCCTCTCTTCACCTCTTACAGGAAGAAATTTATACCAGCCATAGGGGTCTTTCTCAATTTCTCCTTTAATTGTGTCTATCCTTGGTTTAGAAATTCACAGGGTGCATAACCCTGGGACCTAATCACTCTGGCCCTAGAATATACTCCTGCGCTGCCCTGCCTGATGCATCTCATACATTTTGAGTTATATTTCTCTAAAAGCTTTGTTTTAATTTGCCTACTAAAGATCATTTGCTGGTTTTCTGGCAATACATAAAACATTTAAAATTACCTACATCCTCAGATATCAAATTCAAACCTCTTTTTCTAGTTTTTTGTATTTTCCAGCTACTATTAACTAACTTCCTGTCACTCAGATCAAGAACCACAGAATCAAAAAGGAGCATGGAACTCATCTAATTATTTCCTTTTAGCCCAAATTTGCTGTTCGTATCGGATACATACTTTTCATCAGCATCTGTATATTCCCAAACAATAGATGAAAGTCTTGCCTGATCATAAAAGCAATGTTTTCTGATAGTTAAAGAGATGGTATTTAGATAGGATTGGAGACTTTGAAATGATGTTGACAAGAGAAAATAATATTGGTAGGCGTAATTGATACATATAACTTTCTGTTATTACACCTAATTTGTTCACTTTATTTTTCTAGATCTTATAGTGATTGTGACTATAAATAAGATTTTTAAAACCGCACTTTGTGAAATCAGTTATTCCTCAAAATAATTTCTTTTTTTGCTAAAATGTACCATAATTATTAAATGTATTTATGATTCAGGTGAGTATTAGTTTAAGCTTTGTGTGTAGCCTCATTAATGCAAATACGGATAATTGCTTGAGAACTCATTATATGTATGTACTACTAGAATAGAAAGGAAAAATATTTTGAAAGAGTAATATTTTACACCACTGTCTTAGCCTGTTCAGACTGCTATAACAAATTACCATGGACTATGTGTCTTATAAACAACAAACATTTATTTCTCACAGCTCTGGAGACTGGGAAGTCCTAAATCAAAGTGCCAACAGGCTCAGTGTCTGGTGAGGACCCACTTGCTGGTTTATCAATGTTTTTTCACTGTGTCTGTCCTAATGTGGCTGAAAGGGCCAGTGAGCTCTCTTGGGCCACTTTTAGAAGGGCAGTAATCCCATTACTGCAAGAGGAGCCTTCATGACTTGATCACCTCCCAAAGGCTCCACCTCCTAATGCCATCACCTTATGGGTTAGAGTTTCAACATATGAATTGGGAGAGACACAAATATTAGAACATAACAAATATTCTTTGGAAAATGGATTACTGGCTTCCTAAATTAAAAACAAAACAAAACAAAAAAAAACACTTTTTTCTCTTCAGAGTCTTTTTACTTGTTATTGTTTTACATTCAGGTGCCCACTAGAATTTATATACATTTAACAGATTTAAGAGTTATTTCTAATAACCAGTGGGAAATGATTAATATTTTATGGTTGATTCCTATAATAAACTAAGCCAATCAAAAATATTTTATTAGATGTATTAGAGCAGTTATAATGTCATTAGTATCTTTTTCTCTAATTACTACAGAATATAAAATTTATTTCTCTTCATTATAAAGCAGTTTCCTAGAGTGAATAGCTCAACAAAAATAGTGTAATGTTTAGAATCTAAATGTGGAATTTTACACATTTCATTTTTTAAAAATCTAACTCAAGTTCTCCTGTAGTTACTAAAATTCCTCTTATAAATGTCACTAATTAACTACTGGGTGTCAAATCCAATTGTCATTTTCTATTTCTCATTTTCCTTTGATATTGTGAACCACATCCTACTTTGTAAAACTCTTTTTGGCATTTTAGTTTTAAATTTTATTAGCAAATCATGTAAACTATTTAAAAAGTGAGCACGTCTGTACCTGCTTCCATTTTAATAAATAAAACACTGTCAACAGAGTTCAAGTTCCCTATGTGTTCCTCCCAGATTGTATGTTCCTTCATGCCCAAATGGAAATGTAACCATTATCCAAACTTGGGTATTTACAGTCCCATGCATTTCAAATATTCTTTTACTGCATAGTATGTACCTGTACATAATGTGTCATGTCACATTTTGGTATATTTTAACTTTTATTTATATGACAGCACACTGTGTAAATGGGTATGTTCTTTAGCACCTATTTTTGGTTTTTGTTTCATTTAACATTGTTTTTACAAGATTCCTTTTTTTTTTTTTTGGTTTCTGTGGGTCTTATAATTGACCACCTTCTCTACTAGCTGCACAACCTCTCCCTATGTATTCCTTGCATCACGTGGCTTCTATAAACCTTTCATATACTTCTCAGATTCAGGCCTATTTGTCTAAAAACCTACTGAGTATCTCCAAGAGGATATCCTGCAAGTAACATAAACTTCATGCTTCAAAATGTGAGTTTATTATTGTCTCCCCAGACCTGCAATTTCTTTTGCTTTTTCTTTAACTCAAATAATGGCACGCTATCAACCCTGCAGTCTTTGCTGTTAAATTTAGTTATTATGAAATCCCTGGTGTTCTTCACCCTTCATGGCTGCTTAAATCACTAAATCCTCTAGAGGCTAAAAGTAAAACCCAAGCTACTAGAACAAGATATATTAATATAGTATATATAAAAATATAATAGGTAAGACCCAATCCAATAAAGCGGTGTCTTGTTTTGTTTGTTTTTTATTCTACAAGAGTCTGAGGTGTCTGAGCCCCAGATCAGTGTTGCACTTTAATGACTTAGACTACAACATGTCTTCCATCTTCAACATATGACTTCCAAGGTCATCCTTCGGCCTGTGGGAGAGAGAGGACAGTCTAAGTCCGGGGTCAAAAACTGACTCATAAGCAGGGCCTAAGTTGTTCAATCACTTCCATTCACACACTACTGGTTGTGAATCTAAGAAAAACAGTTCCTAAGTGGGTAGCCACCCCCTCACCATAACACTATCATTAAAGTACAGGAAGAGAGACTTAGGTGGACAGTCCCGTATCTGAGCCAACATAGCTTCATCAATGTCTTCCAGAGCCTTTCCTTCTTTACCTCATTTCCCCACCACACCGTAGTTCAAGGTGTCAACATCTCTTGCTCAAACTATTTCAGATAGTCTTTTGACTGACTATATTTTCTTCTTCCAATCCATCCCCCATGCTAATGTTAGTTATCTTTCTAAAATGTTGGTGTTTTATTATTTCCCTCAAGAAAAAATTTTAAAAGTCCAGTATCTCTCTGGGGCCTCTGAAATATTTATGGGATTAAACTATCTGATGTGTAACAGGTATATAGAACAGTTACAATATGGCCTTAGGGCATTTCTCTGGCTTTGTCACTCATTCCATATATTTCATACTTTGAACACATTTGTCAGCTCACTGTCACTTACTATGTCATGTATTTTCATAACTGTATGCCTTTATTTTTGGAGTTTCTTGTGTCTGGAAAGCTATTTTTCCCTTTTTCCTCTACAGTGGTAATCTATCAGTAGCTTTTTTAGATAACCTTCTAATTAACCAAGGCAGAGCTTGTTGCTGCTTTACCAGTGTTACCATGTATATAAACCTTTGCTACTCAGAATGTGGTCTGCAGACCAGCAGCACTGACCTCATTTGGAAGTCTGTTAGAAATGCATAATGCTAGGCCCAACCTGACCCACTGAATTTAGCATCCGTATTTGTAACTAGTTCCCATGTGATCTGACACTGCTAGTCCTCAGGTTTTAGAAATAGCATTCATCACATGAATGACAGTTGGTTCTTGATACATCGTCTCCTGTAGACCTTAAGTTTCTCATGGAGGAACTGTATCTTGTTTAATGTGGAGCCCTCAAAACTTTCCACAGAGTATCTGCTACATAGTGGCTCTCGCTAAATTTATACTGAGTGACTTGATTTGTATTTTGTCTTGTCTCTGGGCATAAATGGTCCTATAAGAAGTTATGCTTAGAATTTGGGTGTTTTCAGCACTAAACCCACCAAATTATTTGTCTCCATGAGAAATAGAAGCATTTTTGCACCTTCTAATCTGTATCCTTTCAAACTTGTGAGCACTACATGCATGAAATGAATGTGATAATTTGAACAGAATTTATTGCAATTTATGATTATAATTTGTCATTATGTTTATAAAGGAGCCATTAGCTAAAAGGATATTTTCATAAAGAAATATTATAATAAGGGCTAGGCTAATGTATATCAAGGATAATGTATATTTTAAAAATAGAAATTGCCTCTGATTTTTAATATGTACTATAAAATTCATCACGATTTAGAAATTTTCTTTGAAATCAATTTAAAAACTTATTTTTTAAAAGTGTGTGTTTAAATATATAAAATTCAAATATGTACTAAAATATAAACCTGAAATTTAAATAGTTACTAGGATAGATACATAAAACAGCTTGCAACAGTGACAGATATAGAACAGCCCCAGTCTTGCCTTAGGTTATTTGTTGTAAGTGGTGACAACATCTCAGGTTAAAAGTTGTTGTCACTGCTAGTCTTCTTATGTTATTTGTGGTTAGGCACATCTTTTTATATAGGTTTTGATCATATTAGTTAGTACAGTATGGATTATACTGCATTGACTACATTTAGTTTGTTGACTAATATGTAGATTTGTGGGGTTTTTTCTTGCACAATGTTAAGGTAAGTAAATGACTACATCCTACAGAAACATTGAGAATCATTTTTAAGGAAGGTTTCCATTTCTATTTATATTTTAATTGAGTTTTTCATACATATTGTTTTATAGAAAATGAATTTTAAAAGGACAGTCTATATTTAAAATAGACATTAATGTTAGCCATGGGTGTTGGCTTTCCATTTGAATGGCCTGACCAGTAGGCATCGTCTTTTGTTTTTTCTTTTTTAAAAAATATATGGTTTGCCTAGCAAATGTTTGGTAAAGAAATACATTTCTTAGCAGTACTATTTTAAGGACAGATTAGGCCATGATTTTTGCTGCAACAGCCTCCTGTGCTATAGAGTCAGATATTCTACTTCCTTTTAGAAGCATTGATGCCAATATTTACTTTCAGTCCTGGTCTAACAAAATAAATATGTTGCCAGTGGAATGTCATGTGTCCTTTTGGCAAACTCCAAATAAAAAACAGAAATAGTGAATGAGAATGCCAACTTTAAAAAATACATATTTTATTATTGACTCATTGGTGAGGAACATTCCTACATAATCTTCTAAAATTTATAATGACCAAATGGTGATATTTGTATTGCCTGAGTGGTTTTGTACATGGACTTATATAACTTGGTATTCAATGTATGAACGCTCGTCAATGAAATAGTATAATTTTGTATGTGAGTATGTGGGTTTTTTTTTTAACCAAAGAAAAAAGGACCTGGATATTCTTGTTAATTTTCTGTCTTTTTGATCTGTCTAATATTGACAGTGGAGTGTTAAAGTCTCCCACTATTACTGTGTGGGAGCCTAAGTCCCTTTGTAGGTCATTAACAATTTGCTTTATGTATCTGGTGCATACATAAAGCAAATTGTTATGTTTTATGGTGCAAACATAAAACAACTTGCTCCTGTATTGGGTGCATATATAGTTAGGATCATTAGGTCTTCTTGTTGCATTGATCCTTTTACCATTATGTAATGTCCTTCTTTGTCTCTTTTGATCCTTATTGGTTTAAAGTCTATTTTATCAGAGACTAGGATTGCAACTCCTGCTTTTTTTTGCTCTCCAATTTCTTGGTAAATCTTCCTCAATCCCGTTATTTTGAGCCTATATGTATCCTTGCACATGGATGGGTTTCCTGGATATAGCACACCAATGGATTTTGACTTTTTATCCAATTTGCCAGTCTGTGTCTTTTGATTGGGGCATTTAACCCATTTGCATTTAAGGTTAATATTGTTATGTGTGAATTTGATCCTGCAATTTTGATAAGCTGGTTATTTTGCTGGATAATTGATGCAGTTTCTTCATTGTGTTGATGCTCTTTAGCATTTGGTATGTTTTTGGAGTGGCTGGTACTGCTTCTTCCTTTCTATGTTTAGTGCTTCTTTCAGGAGCTCTTGTAAGGCAGGCCTGGTGGTGATGAAATCTCTGAGCAATTGCTTGTTTGTAAAGGATTTTATTTCTCCTTCACTTATGAAGCTTAGTTTCACTGGATATGAAATTCTAGATTGAAAGTTCTTTTCTTTAAGGATGTTGAATGTTGGCCCCCACTCTCTTCTGACCTGTAGGGTTTCTGCCAAGAGATCCCCTGTGAGAATGATGGGCTTCCCTTTGTGGGTAACCTGCCCTTTCTCTCTGGCTGCCTTTAGCATTTTCTCCTTCATTTCAACCTGGTGAATCTGACAATTGTATGCCTTGGGGTTGCTCTTCTTGAGGAATATCGTTGTGGACCAAGCAAACCTAATAGACATTTACACAACTCTCCACCGCAGATCCACAGAATATACATTCTTTTTAACACCACGTTACACCTACTCTAAAATGGACCACATAATTGGAAGTAAATCACTCCTTAGGAAATGCAAAAGAACAGAAATCATAACAAACAGTCTTTCAGACCACAGTGCAATCAAATTAGAATTCACGGTTAAGAAACTAACTCAGAACCATACAACTTCATGGAAACTGAACAACTGGCTCTTGAATGTTGACTGGATGAAATGAAATGAAGGCAGAAGTAAAGATGCTCTTTGAAACCAATGAGAACGAAGACACAACATACCAGAATCTCTGGGACACATGTAAAGCAGAGTCTAGAGGAAAATTTATAGCAGTAAATGCCCATATGAGAAGCAAGGAAAGATCTAAAATCTACACCCTATCATCAAAATTGAAAGAGCTAGAGGAGCAAGATCAAAAAAAAATCAAAAGCTAGCAGAAGACAAGAAATAACTAAGATCAGAGCAGAACTGAAGGAGCCAGAGACACAAAAAGCCCTTCAAAAAATCAATAAATCCAGGAGCTGGTTTTTTGAAAAGATCAACAAAATAGACAGACCACTAGCCAGATTAATAAAAAAGAAAAGAGAGAAGAATCAAATAGATGCAATAAGAAACGAAAAAGGGGATGTCACCACCGATTCCACAGAAATACAAACCACAATCAGAGATTACTACAAACAACTCTATGCACATAAACCAGTAAGCCAGGAAGAAATGGATAAATTCCTGGACACTTGCACCCTCCCAAGCCTAAACCAGGAAGAAACCGAAACCTTGAATAGACCAATAACAAGGGCTGAAGTTGAGGCAGCAATTAATAGCCTACCAACCAGAAAAAGCCCATGTACAGATGGGTTCACAGCCGAATTCTACCAGACACACAAAGAGGAGCTGGTACCACTCCTTTTGAAACTATTCCAAACAATACAAAAAGAGGGAATCCTTCCCAGATCATTTTATGAGACCAAAATCATCCTGATACCAAAGCCCGTCAGAGACTCAACAAGAAAAGAAAACTTCAGGCCAATATCCATGATGAACATAGATGCAAAAATCTTCAATAAAATACTAGCAAACTGATTGCAACAGCACATCAAAAAGCTTATCCATCACGATCAAGTAGGCTTCATCCCAGGAATGTAAGGCTTTTTTAACATATGCAAGTCTATAAACGTAATTCACCACATAAACAGAACCAAAGACAAAAACCACATGATTATCTCGATAGCAGAGAAGGCATTCAACAAAATTCAACAGCTCTTTATGCTAAAAACTCTGAATAAACTAGGTATCGACAGGACATATCTCAAAATAATAAAAGCTATTTACGACAAACCCACAGCCAATATCATACTGAATGGGCAGAAACTGGAAGCATTCCCTTTGAAATCTGGCACTAGACAAGGATGCCCTCTGTCACCACTCCTATTCAATATAGTATTGGAATTTGTAGCCAGAACAATCAGGCAAGAAAAAGAAATAAAAGAAATTCAATTAGGAAAGGAGGAAGTCAAATTATAGCTATTTGCAGATGGCATGATTGTATATTTAGAAGACCCCATCATCTCAGCCCAAAATCTCCTGAAACTGATAAGCAACTTCAGCAAAGTTTCAGCATACAAAATCAATGTTCAAAAATCACAAGCATTCCTATACACCAATAACATACTTAAAGAGAGCCAAATCAAGAATGAACTGCCATTCACACTTGCTACAAAGAGAATAAAATACCTAGGAATATGACTAACAAAGGATGTAAAGGACCTCTTCAATGAGAACTATAAGCCACTGCTCAAGGAAATAAGAGAGGACACAAACAGATGGGAAAACATTCCATGCTTATGGTTAGGAAGAATCAATATTGTGAAAATGGCCATACTGTCCAAAGTAATTTATAGATTCAAAGCTATCCCCATTAGGCTACCTATGACCCTCTTAACAGATCTAGAGAAAACCCCCTTTAAACTTCATAGGGAACCAAAAGAGAGCCCACATAGCCAAGACAATCCTAAGCAAAAAGAACAAAGCTGGAAGCGTCACGCTACCTGATTTCAAACTACTACAAAACTACAGTAATCAAAACAGCATGGTACTAGTACCAAAACAGAGATGTAGACCAATGGAACAGAACAGAGGCCTCAGAGGCAACACCACACATCTACAACCATGTGATCTTTGACAAACCTGACAAAAAGAAGCAATGGGGAAAGGATTCCCTGTTTAATAAATGGTGTTGGGAAAACAGACTAGCAGTGTGCAGAAAGCAGAAACTGGACACCTTCCTGACCCCTTACACTAAAATTAACTCCAGATGGATTAACGACTTAAACATAAGACCTAACACCATAAAAACCCTAGAAGAAAACCTAGGCAAAACGATTCAGGACATAGACATAGGCAAGGGCTTCATGACTAAAACACCAAAAGCACTGGCAACAAAAGCCAAAATAGACAAATGGGACCTAATTAAACTCCAGAGCTTCTGTACAACCAAAGAAACAATCATTAGAGTGAACTGGCACCCAACAGAGGGGAAAAAATTTTTGCAATCTACCCATCTGATGAAGGGCTAATATCCAGAACCTACAAAGAACTGAAACAGATTTACAAGAAAAAAACAAACCCATCCAAAAGTGGGAGAAGGATATGAACAGACACTTTTACAAGGAAGACATCTATGAGACCAACAAACATATGAAAAAATCCTCATCATCACTGATTATTAGAGAAATGCAAATCAAAACCACATTGAGTTACCATCTCACCCCAGTTAGAATGGCGATCATTAAAAAACCTGGAGACAACAGATGCTAGAGATGATGTGGAGAATTAGGAACAATTTTACACTGTTGTTGGGAGTGTAAACTAGTTCAACTATTGTGGAAGACAGTGTGGTGATTCCCCAAGGACCTAGAAATAGAATTTCCATTTGACCCAGCAATTCCATTACTGGGTATATACCCAAAGGCTTATAAATTGTTCTATTATAAAGACACATGTGCATGTATGTTCACTTTGGCACTGTTTACAATAGCAAAGACCTGGAACCAGCCCAAATGCCCATCAGTGATAGACTGGACAAGGAAAATGTGGCACATATACACCATGGAATAC
>NW_016107331.1:11468926-11501297 GCF_001604975.1 Cebus imitator
TTTCCTTTGTAGGGCCATGGATGAATCTGGAAACCATCATTCTCAGCAAACTGACACAAGAACAGAAAATCAAACACCACATGTTCTGACTCATAGGTAGGTGTTGAACAATGGACACATTTGACACAGGGAGGGGAGCATCATACAGTGGGGTATGTTGGTGGGGACTAGGGTAGGGACTGTGGGGGGTAGGGAGTTGGGGAGGGATAAGATGGGGAGAAATGCCAGATATAGGTGACAGGGGGATAGAGGCAGCAAACCACATTGCCATGTATGTCCCTATGCAACAATCCTGTATGTTCTTCACATAGACCCCAGAATCTAAAGTGCAATAAAATATATTTTTAAAAAAAGAAAAAAATGGACCAAATATAAGTGTTAGCCAAAATTTTGATATTTCTAAATTTACATGGGTCCAAATTTCCAAACAGGAATTGTAATTCTTCTTTGCTTACCTCATAATTTTTACTGCCCTAATCAACTTGATCTCATACTATTGTAAGTAACTTTATAGGAAATGAGGAAACATTGTGGTTTCAAGTCCAGTAACAATAATGTTACTTAGGTTTTAATGAAATATCTTTCACAGTATGAGAGCCTGCATAATATGGAATATCCAATTCATTAAACACTAGCAGAGGATCATCTGTGAGCCGTGAACTCTCTGGCATGACTACTGCTCGACTTTAAAAGAGAATCCTAACCAGGACATTTTAGTATGGCACGTCAGTGACAAAAAATCTTCTCAACTTGTGCCATGAGAGCTCAGAGAAGGGGCCACTTTGTTCATCCCAAGGTGACTTGGGATAGATGATACGAAAGCTGAAGGATTTGTAGATATTTTTAACAGGTGAAGAGAGAGAGGAGGGGAAAGGAAGTACTTGCTGGAATTGTGTCCTGATAAAGCAAGCAGCACTGGTAAAAGCAGGCAGCTCTGACAGAATGTTGTGTGTGGATGGAGAAAGAGAATGAAACAGCAGTTTAAGAGGACTGGTGGGTAATGCAAATTTGAGGATTCGTGGGGGATGAGGCTTGACTGGTAAACAAGAGCTAAGTCATCAAGTGCCAGATATCAAAGAAGTTTATACAGTGAAGATTTAGGGAAAAGAAGCGATATATTGAAGGGATCAGTTATCCAAAAATTAGTCACTGATCCAAGAATGTATCCAGCTCACCTAATGGAGCTAGCTCACTTATGGAGCTAGATACGTTCAAATAGTTTCTATAAATCAAATTCCTTTTCTTAGTTCAGTTCTTTTAGTGATGCCCAAATTAATAAATTTCACTAGGGAAAATATCAGCTTTTCTTGAAGCAATATAATTCTACCTGGAAATCAGCATATATTTTAAAATCACAAATTGTAAGAAAAAATACCATTTTGCTTATGTGCCAAATTTTAGGTAAGTGATTATGCTGAAGTATGGAAAACAGTATGATTCAATAAACATTTTATTAAAATTGACAACACAATTTCGTAAAAGATATTTTAATAATTGTTCATTTCTATGTATTAATTAGGCATGTTTCCTAATTGATGAACAGAAATAAAATCACTCTCTCTGACAGGCATATACTTGAAAATCCTTTACTGTATATTGGTTTAGAGAAAAATTGATGTCAATTTGCTGTTCAAATAAATTTGACCCCCTAAAATCTGAAAACTTAATGGACTATTTAGTGGACATAAAATGAATGGTCTGTAAGAGCAGAGGCACAAAGTTGAAACAGCGAAGAGAAGCATGAAGGCCTATACCTTTAGATTTTTACTTTACTCACTTTGTTTTATTTTCCTTCTTCACATAAATTGTTATAAATTTTCCACTTGCTAGAAGGGACTTCTCAAGCACTGCAGGGCAGCTTAGTTTATTTTCTTCATGGGTAAATCTGTATGTAATCATTTTAGCAGGTGAGAGAATTCAAGGAAGTGGTAGCTTGCTAGGAAATGAGTTCGCAGGGCTGTGAATGTTTTTTCATTAGTGGTACGATTTCCCAAATATCCCATTTCATTTTTGTGTAAAAGGTACTTTTCCATCTCATCACGCCTACGTTGAGTTACTTTGCCCACTAGGGGGCACTCCTTCCAAGCTCTTTTTACCAGGGTGTCCAGATGACTTTCCACAATAAAAATCTGTAGGCATTTACTCATCTTTTGTGTTTTTATTACTAAGCTAAGGTTTTGTACCTAGCTTCTTTTGCAAGTAGAAATGTCCTTTTTTATTGTTGTTTAAAGCAAATAAACAAAAACAACTTCCAAATGTTTTGGTTGATACCTATTTTTCAAGGTACTAGTTTGTAGAGAGATGCCTTTTAGAAAAACACAACGTGTTCAATATCAAGTGTTCACTAAAAGTTCTACTATAACCTTTAAAATAGTAATTTTGTCCCTGATTTTTTTTCAAATGTAAAAACATATATATCTCTAAGTGTAGCTTAGTTGTGAACAATTGAGAATATTAAGTCACCATAGAATGCATTGCCGCAAAAAACAAACAGTGGTTGTGTCAGGAAAAGCTTTCAGATTAAAAAAATCAGAGAATATAGGATTGCCGTGAGCTCTGTGTGTGTGTGTGTGTGTGTGTGTGTACTTAGACATAGTAGACGCACATACTTATATGTATACATGTGAAAACACAGAGAGCAAGAAGACTATGTAAAAAGGACACCTGCTCAGTGGCATGCGACAGTCAGCCTCGTCACTCACTGTGCTGGTCACACATTAATATGCAGGCCCCACGTATACAATTATACATATAAAGTTAGAGTTACTGGTGATCCCAGAAACAATCACTCTCTGAAGATTTTTAATGAACTTAAAATTGAAATTGGTTGATTTACTTAAAAAGCATGATTTTTCAAATTTTTTAATGTCAGAGCTTGAGATCTAGTCCCCTCAATTTACTCACTTACTGAGTGTCTGCTCTGTGTTGGGCTTTGTGCAACGTTTTGTTTATGCCAGTAAACATACAGACAAAATTCCTCTACTCATGCTGTTTATGTTTGGTGGTAGCGGGGGGCAAGGCAAGGGTGCACACCAGGCAAAGATTAATTGCAATGAAAAGGGTAATGTTGTAAAAGGATTAAGAGTGTTAGAAGCAGAGCTATTTTGTATAAAGATGTCAAGGTAAATGTCTCTGAGAAAATACTATTTGGGCAGAGATCTGAGGGAAATGAGGAAGACAGCTATGCACGAAGCTGGGGGATAACATTCCAGATAAAAGGGGAAAGCAAATATAGTCCTGAGGTTTATTTTAAGGACAGTAAGTGAGTCTGGTTCTGGAATGTGAGGGAGAGTTGTGGGAGATGAAGTTAGTGAGATGTGCCAGGACCTAGTAGGTTTTTTTTCCAAATGAGATAGGAAATCACTGGCAGGCTTTGTGCAGAAGAGGGGGTTGATTAGACCAACTTTTCAGAGAATCTCTCTAACTTTTGAGTTGATTTGGCATTCAGAAGCCTTCACTCTTAGGCCTCTGTGTGGTTCTCCTTGCAAATGCTCTGCCCTCCAATCCTTCTGTTTTTTATTTAGGTTACTTCTGTCTGGAATACCCAGTTTCTTGTAGAGGGTGTGAACCTCAGTCCACACACAGAGATATGTGAGGAATATAACTGATTGTTCACAGATGAATTGAGCCCCATTCTTCTGGGTAGTATGAACAATCTGTCAATTCTGTTCTCCTTTGGCCTTATTCTGTGCCTGCACGTAGGTCCTTGGGGACTCTTGTGACAGTGAGCCATCTAGGGAGGTAGGCAAGGGGCCTGTCTCAAGCACACCTGCCTAGACACACACAGATTGTAGCCTTTCTACTCCAGAAACTATTTCTGAAAAGTAGCCATAGGTTCTTACTGACCACAGGTCCCTAAACTTCTGCAGGGGGTTTGTCTATTCTTTCTGGGAGTTGGCATAGTCTCACCTAATTTCTTCACTCTCTGCTTCCTCTTCATCTCTCCCCGTCTGACCCTACAGGTCTCTAGATCTGTTCTGGCCTAGCATGGGAAGTTTTGCCCTTGCTCAGTATTCTTCCAGGCCTTTGATCTCTTCCTTATCTTCATTATGCTTATAATTGATGTCTTCCCTGGGCAGTGAATGCTGCTCAATCTTGCAGTTGCTTGAAGGGGTGGAGACTACAACAGATAAAAAGGAAAACCAGAGGGGAAAAAACCTTGGTTATTTCAGAACATTATTCTGCCACTTACCCTTCTGAATCTGATAAAATCCTGCTTGTCTTTTCAGGCCTATTGTGTTTATCGGCTCCTCTTAGCAACCTGCCCACAGCTACTGATCTCCGTCACCGTAAGAGATAAGCACTTCCTCTTGTGCACTCCCTAGGCATTTTGTTTGTGTCCTCCAGCCTGACCCTTGTTCATTGGTAGCATGCCACCTTTTGAATTGTTGTTCCAGACTTTCAATTGTTGGGTCCTTGAGATCACAGGAACCACTACTTCTTAAGGGTTGTTTTGTTTTTGTCTTAGACAGCTAGGCTGCCATAACAAAATTCCACAGACTGTGTAGCTTAAGCAGTAGAAGTTTATTTCTCATCGTCCTGGAGGCTGGAAAGTTCAAGAGCAAGGCACTTACAAGGTAGATTTTATTCTGAGTCCTCTTCTTTTGTCTTGTACGTGGCCTCTATCTCATTGTGTATTCACATGACTTCTTCTCTGTGTGTACTTGGAGAAGGAAAGAGAGCAAATTCTCTGCCGTGCCTTACAAGGGCACTAATCCCATGATGAGAGCCCCACCTCCCTAACTTCATCCAACCTCATCTAACTCTCATTACCTCTTAGAAGCCCCATCTCAAAATACCATCGCAATATGGGGGTCAAAGTTTCAACATATGAATTTTGGAATGACACAAATATTCAATCCATAACAGTTTTGTTTTCTTTTGTTTTGATCTCTGGCATTTATGATGGTGCCAGTTATAATGAAGAACAATAAATGCTTGATCATGAAAATAATAAACATATTCACCTAGACAAGAAATCTTTCCTGTTCCTGTCAATAAAGTTCAAGGCCCTCCAATAAGAAATTATATTGTTCAGCTCTAATGTTTGTCAAAAAAGAAATTAATACTTTCACATACTCCATAGTTTTGCTTTTAAGCCATTTTGATGTCACAAGAAATATAGAAAATTATATTTGTTAGCAATGAGGCTGCTCATGGCCAGGGGTGAGTAGTTCTAGAGCTTGGCATCTCTCTACTATATTCAATTCCAACTTCCGCACCTCCTAAACCCTGACTGGTTCCAGCTGGCTCGGGAATAGTTGTAACCTATTTGGTCTAGTTTTGCTTTCTAACATAGAGAATAGAGATTGATTATGCTTTTAAAACTGATGGAAAATCATAGTTATTCAACAGAAAAAGCCTGTTTAAAAAAAAAGGGGGCAGGCCGGGCGCGGTGGCTCACACCTGTAATCCCAGTACTTTGGGAGGCCGAGGCGGGTGGATCACGAGGTCAAGAGATCAAGAACATCCTGGTCAACATGGTGAAACCCCGTCTCTACTAAAAATACAAAAAATCAGCTGGGCATGGTGGCGCGTGCCTGTAATCCCAGCTACTCAGGAGGCTGAGGCAGGAGAATTGCCTGAACCCAGGACGCGGAGGTTGCAGTGAGCCGAGATCGCACCATTGCACTCCAGCCTGGGTAACAAGAGTGAAACTCCGTCTCAAAAAGAAAAAAAAAATGGGGCATGTGACTTTCTAATACTGCTTTTGTTGTTGCTGTTTCATTTTTAAGTTTGTGGGGCCCACAAAATTTATGTCTTTACACCTATACACATAACTCTGGTATGTGTTCAGCACAATTAGGAAAGACAGATGTGTGTCCACATGTCGTATGACCCGAGGCAGTGTTTCTCAGAATGTGGCTTGAAGTCCACCTTGATCATGGTAACCTGGATTGCTTGTTACAAATGAATTTTTTCCAGCCCGGGCACAGTGACACACACCTGTTGTCCCAGCTACTCAGGAGGCTAAGGCAGGAGGATTGCTTGAGCCTGGTAGTTCAAGGCTGTAGAGTGCTGTGATGGTGCTTGTGAATAATCACTGCACTGTAGCCTGAGCAACATAGTGAGGACTCCACCTCTAAACAAAACAACAAAAAAAGCTTATCAAAAGTTTTAAAAGAAGACTCTTACATGATGAGGCCTGAAAACCTGCATTTGTAATTACCAGGATGATTTCTGTGTACCCTAGATTTTATGAATCATTGCTCTATGTGGAATAGTAGGCATGTTCTGCAATATTCTTCCAATCTTCTTGATTTCTTCTGGGCCAAGATATTTTGGATTATGGATCTAATTTAGTTATTACTGGGTCATTCTATTTTTTTCTGTATATTTCTAACACCATTAATTGTGGTGTTCTCTTTTCTCTCTCAGGCACACACACACGTACATGCACACACACACTCATATTTTATCTGTATCTGAAAATATATATACTTATATATCACTTTCAAATTTGTAAATATATTTTTGTATCTCTTTAGGATTTTTTAAAAATGACATCAATTGTACCTATACAAAACTTCCCCTTTTAAAAATGTGTGCCTTTTTTTCTTAAACTCTGTTTAAGTTTTATCTATTTTATTGATATTTTCAAAAAACAAGCTTTTAGTTTTGTTGATTATCTCAACTTTTTTCTAATAAATATTTTATCTTCTTATTTATTTTCTTCTACCTAATATGTTTACATTTTTATCATTACTTGGCTTTTAAATTAAATTTTCTCTTTTTAGTTTTGTTTTGTAAACACAATTAAGTCTGAATTTACCTTTAAGTATCACTACAGCTGCTTTCCAACAAATTTTGACATATAGTACTTTTCATTGTCATTTTATTCTAACTGGTAATTTCTGTTTTAATTCTTTGAATTAATTTAGGTGTGCATTTAAAGTTTCTTAAACATATGTTTTTTTTTTTGCTGCTTTTTAATTGTTGAGTTCTAATTTAATAATATTAGATAAAAATGTAATATATCTAAAATGTCTTTATTTTGACTGTGATCTTGCATAATATAATAGTTTGACAGGGTATAAAATTCTAGGTTAATACTTATACTTCCTTAGCACCTTGAAAATATCATTTCATTGTTTCTTGCCATCTGTTGTAGCCAGTAAGTTTATTGTAAGTCTATTATTCTAATGTAGATAATTTGTATTTTCCCCTTCTACTTGATTTTAAGATGCTTCAGTTTCATTACAATATATATATATATTGATCTAGATTTATTATTATATATTCCATCCTTATTTTTTCTACTTAGTAGTTTGCACTTTCATCCTAATGGCTTGTGTATTTCTTTAATTCTGGAAAATTCTCAGTAGTACTTTTCATATACTTTTATTATTTACTTCTTACTCTTTTTATGGAAGATTTGTTAGAGGTCTTTTCTATAGCAAGAATATTATTTCATAATTTTAAGCAGTATCTTTCTGTGCTACATTCTAGGCGAGTTCCTTAGTTTTCACTGCTCCTTCATTAGCTCGCTCTTTGATCCCACTTTGAAGTTATCCCATTTATTGCGTCTTTTAGTTGCAGTAACTTTATTTTTTTGAGTTTTAGGCTTTATGTTTTTCATCTTTACCTATTCTTATTTCAATTCTGACTGTGTATATTTGATGAATTCATTCTTTTTATTGACAGTTTTGTCTTTATTGATCTCTGGCCTTTGTTAACATGTTCTTTTAATACCTTTGTCAGATTGTTTCATGAAGTTAATTTTATCTAGAGTGCATTTATGTTCAAATTGTTGATTTTATTAATTGCCTTTTATTTGCACCTGTCCAGTGTCTTGATTTTTGTTCCATTTCTGGTTTACAAAAACATTTGCTTGTATTTGTCCTTGGCTGTCATTTTTACTCCCCAATCTTATTTTTTTTAATCCATCATTGGTATGTATTTAGAAGTGAAGTTTCCTGTGTGAACTCATTGTGCATCTTCAACTGAGAGTCCCAAACAGCCTGGTTGAGTATGAGGGAAAAATTTTAAAAGGAATTTTATTGGAGTTGTCATTCAATAGTTTTTAATGTCACTTAGGACCAAAGCAGCTTTTTCTTTCCTCACATCCATGTTGGTACTCATGGCTCTGAAACGTTTACTTTGAATTAATTTGAAGCTATTCTAATTTAGATTGCCTTAATCTTAGAACTGTTTGGCTGTTACTTATAATTTACTTCTTAAGGCAGTATACTACCATAAACATTGAAGAGTATGGCTTTTTTGAGGGAAAAGATAACAGTGAGATTGGCAATGTTTGAGTGCCAAAAGAGATACTGATTGAAGACTTCCCTAATGAATACTCGTATGAAAGCTTTCTGTGATCTTGTCTGGCTGTGACGGTGCTCCCTCTGCCAGAACCTCTGCTTAATTCGCTTATCCTTTTCACTCAACACATACTTTATTGAGCATCTATTATGTGCCAGGCACTGCTCTATGCACTGGATACATGACAGCAGACAGATCATATAAAATCTCTACCCTCTTGGGACCTACATTCCAGTTTATTGTTAATTATAGCTTTGCTCAGAGAGGGTTTTTATTAATCACTGAAACATTGAAGAAAGTATAATTCCAGGATTGTTTATTTTACAAAGTATTGGTAGGAAAAGTAAAGTGATGATTTTAGGATCTGCTTTTGTTATCTTTCAACCCTGGAGGTATATCCAGAGGAAGCCACTTTTATTCTTATCAAATTTCTGGAAAGCTGCCCCAAGAAATCCTAACCACATACATGTATACTTGTGTTTCTTTATTTTCTGTAGTAAATCACTGGTGGAAGACTATCAGTTATTCTACAGTTATTGTTATAAAGATAAAATAAGCCCAGTAGAAGATTGATAATCTGTTTTTTTTTTTTTGTCTGTCAATCAAAGGTGCCAGTTTTAGAAAACATGTTCACTTCTTCCAGCTTGGAAAACAAAGTTAAACTAAAGCAATGAAAGAGAAGCACATTGTCAGTTTAAACCTGAAAGTTACATTTTAAAACATAATCAAAGAAAGGGCCCATATTTAATTAGATACAAGATACAGATTAGAGTTTCTCTCATTAATTAGGTAGCTGCATGAGGAATTACTCTTAAAAGCAGTTTTAGGGTATTAGTTTTCATTGACTTTTGACTTACTCATTTTGTTTTGATCTGCTTCTGTGATTAATGAATTTTTGAGCAATGACGATTAGGTTAATTTGAGTTCATTATTCAAATACCAGGGCCTAACAGATGGAACTCTAAACTGAAGGTCAGGAAATGTGAATTCCATTCTAGGCTCACTGCTGCCTTTCCACGCTATTTGAATTTCTTCTGCTTTGTGAAGATATTTGTGGACTAATGTTACTGTGAACAAAGTGCTCTAAATGACAAGGATATAAAGTACTATGAAAGCAATTGTGGAAAAAATAATAATTTAGCATAAAAAGTCCCTCTTGTTCATCTGGGAATAATATTTAGAATTCATAAACAACCTTCTAGGGGAAATTGAGATACTATACAGGTGGCAGAATTGCTTTTTTTTTTTTTTACTTGATTTTAAAATGTAATACTGATACTTGAATAGTGATTTCCAGGTTTGTAAATACTTCCTGGTCCTACTCTCATGTGAGCCTTATAAAAGCCCCTTAAGTTAGACCATTTTTCTGTGTGGCCTCATGTGGAAAACAAACAATAATCTGTTTTCCCAGGGAGGTTGAGAGATTAGACACATTTGTATTGTCCTTCAAACCTGATGCCATTTTAGAGCTCTCCATGTAAGAAGAGCCTGTCATTCTCAACTAACCTTGTATCTTCATAGTTCAGGAATCACGTGTTTTCTCAAGCATATAACTTCGTTTTCTTATTTTCCTTAGGCCTTCAAAATGCATTGTCGACTTGTTTTCTTCTTAAGATCTGTTCCTGTAAACAGCTCCTCGCATTTATTGCAGACTAGTAGAGCAGTGAAAGAGCTGCAGTTATTTCAGGGAAGAAATATAAATAGGCTAAGAATCTACCTCCCTCACTGACTGTCTTTAAGGACTTGGATATAAATCTGCTTCTGTCTTATCCAAAATATGAGTTGCTTTGATTTTGTGAAATGCAAGAGCACACTCAGTGTTCACGCTATTCCACAAAGAGGAAATATATTATCTGTGTTATTGTCAAGTGTTCACTAAGAATCCAAGCTAAGTCAAAAGGCCAGGTATAGTTGGTACTTACTGTGTATTTATGAATCATCCACGATTTTGATGCGGCTGCTGCTGCTGCTTCCAAACTTGGCCATTGCCAGCAATGGAACTTTACACAGATGAGTTGGCTGAGTTTCAGTACAATGCTCTGTTTAATTGTAAACATACATGCACTGGTTATAAATAAAGTGGTATTTTGTACACATTGCTATGTCTACAGTCACAGTAAATTTGCTTCTAAAACAAAATTCCTAAAATAGAGAGGGAAACATGTATCAAGAGCTTGGAAGTAGGCTTTAGGATGTAGCCGGCAGAGGTTTTGGTCACAGGACTTATCTGAGACTCTGAAGTGGGGATAGAGCCCTCCTTAGTTTAGTAGAGAGCATAAGATTTGTCAGAGGTATATTAGCACATAAAAGGGTTCTAATTCCTTGACTGAAAGAGTCATCAACCCTGTCACATTACCCTCATCTTTTCTCTGTTCCTCTTCCGCCTTCTCCAGCACACGCATAAACACACACACGGACACACACACACACACACACACACACACACACACACACACACACAGTCACATACTGCAGGTCTAGAAATACAAACATCAGAAGCCAAAACTCTACTCACAACAGGTTGTCATTTTGTTCTTCAGCACTAGAAGGCAAACTGCAGTTAATATGGTGTGGCAACTGTTTGATGTGACTAAATGTTACCTTTTATTTCATCAAAATATGTTTCTATCCTTTAAACTGCTTTTTTTCCTCTTTGAATTTTGGTAATAACATGTGCTTACTCTGAAAACAAAAACTGCTTTGGAATAGTTTTTCATCTCACAGGTACTATGACAGAAGAGGCATGACTATTCCGTACTCAAAATATAAAACTAGTGGACTGCTTAAAATGATGCCACTGTATCAGTAACATTTTCCAGTTTTCTCTTTGTCGGATGACTCAAGACTGTTCTGTTTACTCCTCCTGTCTGTACAGTGAAAAAAAACCAAAAGGATAGTCAAATGAACTTTCCTTGAATTCTTTGCAAATGATTTATTTCTTTAGAACCTCATAAGCCACAAACAGAACAATTATACAGAATGACTTACAACTAGCCAAGGGATAAAAACCATTGAACTAAGAACTAGGAAAATAGATGAAATGCAAAAACATATGATAATAAAATGCAGCTACATTTACCTTAGATTAATACTATTTTTTTAGGTAACCAGGTCAGTAATAAATTATTGAGTGATATGCTGCAATGTTTTTCAGTTTGTGGATTAATTTCACAAACTGCATGGAAGCAAAAAGCCCTGCTCTGTTCTAACTCAAACAAAAGCCCACAGAAGGAGAGAAAGGATGCTGCCAAGGCTGGAACCAGCCAGTTTGAACCGGCACTAGTTAGTAATGACAGAGAAAAGAGGTGGGACCAGCGCAGGAAGGAGGAGCACTCGACTCAGAGGGGAATTACATTCAGCCACTGCCTCGTTTCACAGGTTCACTGTAAAGGCCGTTTAGAGGATGTAATTTAAATGTGTGGTTATAGGCCTAATGTTTTGACGAAATTCTTATTCTTCTGTGAAAAAAGCACAGAAATAGCTGTTTGTGTTACAGCAGTGCTTTCTGCATTTCCCCTCCTGGGATTTGCCTTTTTTCACCTCCCATTCAGAATAGAATATGGATACTGGTAAAATAGCATCCATAGTTTTGGACATTTCCTGAGAAAAAAATAAAAACAAAACCAGCTCTAGAGAATTTCTAAGATCATGGCAAGGAAAAAAAATTTTTTTTTTAAAGTCTAAGCAGATCACACCGTCAAAAGCAAATAAAACTACTTCAAAACGACATCTAGTTTTTATATGGTAGAATGTGCATAAAGAAACTCCGTTTAAATCAGTAGAGACAGGATATTGTTTATAACATCTGGTGAAAATTGAAGTTGCAAAAGACTTTCTTAAGTAAAGGCAATCAAATTGGTTAACATTATATGATCAGTCTTGTGAAAATTTACAATACAAATAGCCATTTTTAAAAATGCAATGACTTTTAGGAATGAGTTAAATTGAGTGGGCAAGAGGGTGATTATGGGGCTTCTGGTATCTTTCAAGCTCATCATTCTCAAATCAGTTCTGTCTCATTAATTTCAGGGTTTACTACTACTAGGCAGAAATCCAAAACCATTTAAAACCTGCTAGATGGTTTCCACTCTAGGAGTCACTGCCAACTCCCTCCCCCTACCAGAAATATAGGGACTGGAGACAAAACTGGGAGAAATGTCTAACCCAAACACTCTCACACAGACATCCTTAGGAATTTAAAGATTCAGCAACTTTAGGGCAGATTCTCAGCAGCACAGGGGTAATCTAAGTTCAGGTGCATATGAAATAAAACCCACAGCTAAGTTAGGAGTGTATGTTGACATTTCATTTAGTAGGTGCTATCCAGAATTAACTCGTAATATTGTAATGACTTTGGAAGTCAAAATGTGATGATGCAATTGATTTTAAAATTTCCATGATAATTGTAGTCATGAAAAGCCTGAATAATCTAATAATCTTATTTTAGACATTGGTTTCAGTTTTTCTTCTCACAAACCCTTGTATTAGAGCAATTCACAAGAAAACATGCCCTTCTTTATTCTTCCTCACTCTTTGGTAGATACCCATCGGGGAAGGAATTGTCCAGAAATAAGAGGTTGTACAAAAAGCTTATCTAATTTAAAATAAGTAATTTTCATTGCTAACTAGCCACTTTTTCTTTGGTGTTGACTCGTTGACACCATACATTGGCCAAACATTTAATGAAAGCTAATCTGTATTGTAGCCTTAAAGTGCTAAGATGATAGCAAGTGAGTTTATGATGATGCCACAATCTTTGGATAAACGTATGTACTGGACAATAAACTAAAAAATGCCAGGCAGTCATCGATTAAGAAAACTCTTAAGTAGCAGACACAATAATGAATTAATTCTGGAAAAATAGTGGACTAGGTGTATTTGGAAAAGGCTACAACTTGAGTTATTCCCTGGAGGAGGGGTCAACTGGCTGAAAGGAGAGAGGAGAAGGAATAGTATGAAATAGCTATGGAAGATTGGAGAGTTTCTCAGGTTTAATACTATATCTTGAGTGTACAGATACAGTACAGATACAGCTTGAGTGTACAGATACAGATACAGATGGTAAAGTTAATATTTTTGTAGGTCAGGGCTCAAAAACCCAAATGCCTTCTAGGGGCCAGGAAAGCTATTTCAGCGAGACCCTAGGGACTGGCAGAAGTGGTAACAGGTAAATATGTGCCCTAAGAGGAAACCATTATTTACTTCAACCTAACCATTCCCTGTGGCAAAGATTTCTTATTTTTCAAGAGAAATTATCTGAACTATTGTTTGAAATACCTGAATTTTTAAAACACTAAACAGGTCAACTATACCCATAACTGCGTAGGAAAAGGGGATCTTGGAGCTTTTTAGTCAGGCCAGAAATATGATGACTATTTTAGGAAGGTAATCACAATGGTTACCTATTGGTGATTTTGAATGGGAAAAACCTGTGGACCCAAGCTACAGACTCCAGGAAGCCTTTTCTGCCACTTCTGCAATTAGGAGTTAGGAAGACATTGGAATAAGGAATCAGCAAGACTTGGTGACTGATTAAACTGGCTATCACATGTGTTCCTTAGGGTGCTTTGGCTAGGGGGTTAGATTGCAGTTCTTTAAAGCTGGCCTTCCTCTGTCTCTCAAAAAGCATTTTTTGCCTGCAATATCTGCACCACCTGCCTCTAGCCACACTTCGCTTGTAATTGCTCAGAAAATTGAACAGTGAGGGGTGGGTGGATTGGTTAGTTCTTAAGGTTCTTCTGAGATATAGGATGTAGTGGGAAAAGCTTTAACACCTCATCTTACAATCAGAAGACTTGGAACCAAGTCCCAACTTTGCTGCTTCCTGGCCTTATGAACCTGGCAAATTCTTCCTCATCTTGGGGCCATAGCACATGCTGTGTTCCCTGACCTGCAAAATCTCTCTCTTTACCTTTACCTGACTGTCACTTTCTTGTCCTTAAGATCACAGCTAAAATGTCACTTCCTCAGAGAGGCCTTCCATGACCTTCCCATCTAAACTGGAGCTTCTATCAGCTTCCTTGGGGTAATGTAACAAATTACCATAAACTGGGGGGCTACATGTCCAAATTCAAGATGTTTACAGCAGCATCCTCCCTCTAAAAGTTAGGGAAGAATCCCTCCTGGCTCTTCTGAGCTGCTGGTGGTTCCCAGCAATCCTTAGTGTGCCTTGGCTTGCACTGCAACACTCCTACCCCTTCCTCTGTGGTCACATGGCCTTCTTCCCTCTGTGTGTCTGGGTCTCTTCACGTGGCCTTGTTGTAAGAACACTGTTCATTGGATTTAGAGCCCACTCAATTCTGCAAGACCTCATTTTAACTAATAACAGCTACAAAAATTCAATTTCCAAATAAAGTCAACTTCTAAGGTTCCAGGTATACATGAATTAGGGTGGGGGGTGGGCACTGCTCAACCCAGTACCAACCCCCTTTTTAAATTCTCTTTATTGTATTTACTCTATTTGTAATTACATATTAATTTGTTTATCTTTCTAACATGGAAATTCTATGAAGGCAAGTTTTAAGTCTGTTTTATTCATTTCTGTATTCTCAATGCCTAGGTAATTTTTGGTATCTAAAAGCTAACCAAAAAGTATTTATTTAGTATATTAAGTAATCTTTTTTCCCCCGGGCTAATTTTCTTCACTGATGAAATAATGGGGTTGGAATTGCTAGTCTTTAAGGTACTTTGCATTTCCAGTAGTATGTGACTCTGTTTTCTCCAGATGCTCAGTGACCCCAAGTTACTCTGTGAATCAGTGTAGCAGGTATTTACATGTGTAAAATTTTTTATTATGATGATTATACTGTACCTTCCATTTAGGTCCTACTTGAAGAAAAAGAGGAAAAAATAAACACATGACATTGAGATACCTATTGGTTTGCCTGATTTTGAAGAGATAATTATAACAAAGATAACCAAAGTTATATATTCTGATTTAAGTGTAGCAAACACTCATTCTGTGCTATGTAGTAAATAGACTAGACATTATGAAGACTGGACCCCAAATCTTCAAGCAATTTGCATTCTTATGCTCAGAGTGGCTGGTACCCAAAAGACCTTTCTACCTCAATATTTTTTCTCCCATAGGAGTGTAAAGTAACTCATTTTTTTTTAATTTAAGAAGATGTAGAACAATTATTTCCCATGGAAGTTAATTTATCAGTTTGAATTATTTAATTGACAAACTGTTGGAAATATGTCATCAGTTCTGACACTTTTCATAGTACAGTGTTGCTGAAACATCCTCTTTGGGACCTTTAAATGCTGCCAAGAAAAAAAGATCCATTTAATTTCACTGCTGAGAAAATGGGAAGTCCTTTTGATTAAACATGATTTTGTTTGCATTTAATGCAGAAATATTTACTTTTTAAAATTAAATTCCAAAATTTCTAAGCACTTAAAAACAAAAGATGACTCTGTGGCAAAATCGAAAACAACTGACTATATTAATATTTTTAGGCCATTACTAAACAAAAAACTTGTCCATAAACATATTTTATCTTGCTAGAAATATCACCAACACAATCATGGTTATGGTGTTGATTACAGATGCCTTCAATTCAATTCTATCTATAAATTTAGGCCCTGTTTAAATTCTGAGGTTAAAAAAGCAAAACCACAGGGCACTTCATGGCTAATGAACTGAATTCCTTACTACTCTGAAAACAGATTTTTTTTGTTCTTCTCTGTTCTCTTTTATATTCTAAACTGATCACTTCAATAACAAGAGAGGAAGCCTGAACCCCCAGTAACTATTAGAAGGCAGGACTGGGGCCAGGTATCAGGCAGGACCGCTTATTTCCAGCCTTCCCAATCAAGCAGGGTGTGGTTCAAGGCAGGGCTTCAGAGGTCTCCAAGGATGGTCTTCGGTCTCCAAGGATGCTCAGTCACATGGACTTGACCAACACTGAGGAAGGCATTGGTGAGGAACTTCCGTGGAGGGCATTGGCCGGCCCAGGGCTTGCTTTCAGCACAACAGATAGTAGCCTTGGGGGCAAAAGACTAAAACTGAACTCTATTGAGGGAGGGTGCTAGATGGGAAGGGGAACAGTGGATGATACTTAATGCCTTTGTCCCACAGATATTTATTAAGCACCTACTCTGATGCAGAGCTTGTGCTGGGTGCTGAAGCTATCATAAAGCAGT
Source organism: Cebus imitator (assembly GCF_001604975.1). Lineage (NCBI taxonomy): Eukaryota > Metazoa > Chordata > Mammalia > Primates > Cebidae > Cebus > Cebus imitator. The sequence continues at coordinate 11,485,340 of NW_016107331.1, forward strand.
ATAATAGTTTTAGCCAGGCATGGTACTCACAGCTGTAATCCCAGCCCTCTGCAAGGCTGAAGCAGATGGATAACTCGAGCCCAGAGATTGAGCAGAGCATGGCAAAACCCTGTCTCTACAATAAATACAAATATTTGGTGGGGCATGGTGGTGTGTGCCTGTAGTCCTCGCTTCTCTGGAGGCTGAGATGGGAGGAGCACTTGACCCCAGGGGTGAGAGGTTGCAGTGAGCCAAGATCGTGCCAGTCAACTCTATCTAGCCTGGGTGACAAAGTGAGGCCCTGTCTCAAAAAAAGGGAAGAGAGAGAGGGAGGAGGGACAAATAGCAGACTGATACAATAAAAAGTAATACTAGGAGTATGGTCAAGGATTGTCTTCCCAAGGAAATGGCATTTGAACTGAGACCAATACGTTGGACAAGAGCCACCTAGAAAGAGAATATCCCAGGGAAAGGGAGGAACACGTGCAAAGAATCTAAAACAAGAAAGGGCTTGGTTTATTCAAGAAAATGAAAAGAGACTGCAGTGCCACAGTTGAGTGAGTAATGGGCACAGTGGTATAGATGATGAGGTGACAGAGTAGATAGGGCAAGATCATATAGGGCATTGCAAGATTATGGTAAGGATTTTTAAATACATTGTAAGAATCACTCTGTTAGTGGAAATGGACAGGTAGATTTTTGGTAAAAGAGAATATAATGAATTGAGATTTAAACATTATAATTTTGCCATATCTGTTTGGCTATAGTTATTGAATGGATTTTTTTAAATTTAATTTTATTTTAAGTTCCAGGATACATGTGCAGGACATGCAGGTTTGTTACATAAATAAACATGTGCTATGGTGGTTTGCTACACTTATCAACCCATCATCTGGGTATTAAGCCCCACATGCGTTAGCTGTTATCCTGATACTCTCCCTACCCCCACTCCCTCTACACAGCAGACCCCAGTGTGTGTTGTTCCCCTCCCTGTGTTCTCATTGTTCAGTTCCCACTTATAAGTGAGAATATGTGGTGTTTGGTTTTCTGTCCCTGTGTTAGTTTGCTGAGGATAATGGCCTCTAGCTCTATCCATGTTCCTGAAAAAGATATGATCTCATTTCTTTTTATGGTTGCGTAGTATTCCATGGTGTATAAGTACCACATTTTCTTTATCCAGTCTATCATTCATGGACATTTGGGTTGATTCCATGTCTTCACAGTTGTGAATAGTGCTGCAGTGAACATATGCATGCATGTATCTTTGTAATAGAATAATTTGTATTCCTATGGATATGTACCCAGAAATGGGATTACTGGTTCAGATGGTATTTGTAGTTCTATATCTTTGAGAAATTGCCACAACGTCTTCCACAATGGTTGAACTAATTTACATTCCCACCAACAGTGTAAATGTGTTCCTATTTCTCCACAGCCTCCCTCTTATTGGTTGTTTCTTGACTTTTTAATAATTGCCATTCTGACTGGCATGAGACAGTATCTCATTGTGATTTTGATTTACATTTCTCTAATGACCACTGATGTTGAGCTTTTTCTTCATTGTTTGTCACATAAATTTCTTCTTTTGAGAACTGTCTGTTCATATCCTTTGCTCACTTTTAATGGGGTTGTTTGTTATTTTCTTGTAAATTTGTTTCAGTTCCTTGTAGATTGTGGATATTACATCCTTGTCAGATGGATGGATTGCAAAAATTTTCTCCCATTCTGTAAGGCCTAGCTTAATTAGATCCCATTTGTCAGTTTTTGCTTTTGTTGTAATATTTTTGATGTTTTCATCATGAAACCTTAGATGGGATTATTTTAAGTGTTGATGCAATTCTCAGGAAGAAATTGGAGCTAAAATACAGGTTTAGGCAGCATTAGAGTATTGGTGGATGAAAGTGGGGATATAAAAGACACATGAAAGAAGGCCCAGAACACCAATATTTAAGAGAGGTAGGAGGAAGAGAAAGCAGGTCCTGAAATCGGGTGAGGAAAGTCAGTACAGGTACTCAGGCAAGTGTTAATAAAGCTGCAATAAATATTTACTTATTAATAAAGCTGCAACAAATATTTCACTAACATTAGCCTACAGTTGCACAAAATCATCTAACAAAAAGCCAATTTTATAATAAAGTGTTTAACATCTCATATAATTGATTAAAGATTATACTGAAAGTGGAAAACAGAATGGTTGTATGAGTACTCCAAATACGGTTTCTACTGAATATGTATCCCTTTTGCACCATCAAGAAGTCAAAAAATTGTAAGTCAATCATAAGTCAGAGGTCATCTGTATATAAAATATTTATTTCACCTTTATTAACACTAGCCTGAAATAGTAAACAACCCAAATGTCTATCAGAAATAGAATGGACACATTTTCATAATTTCTTTCAGTGGAATACTGTGCAACAATAAAAAAGTGAAATGTTGCTACATGCAACCATATGGGTTAATCAAACAGATACTTGTTAAGAGAAATAAACTAGGCATGAAATAGTACATGCTACATGGTTCAATTTATATGAAGTTCGTGAATAGCCAACATTAATGATGATGCAAGTATACCTGAATACTTCAGCTTGTAGGGTACTGACTGGGAAGGGTAATGAGTGAACCTTGAAAGGTGTTAGAAAAGTTCTATACCGTGATCATGTTTGTGGACTTTATATAGGTCTGTGTGTAAACTTTAACTATAATTTAAAGTGAGTGCCCCCTACTGTGTGTGTGTTAGACTTCCATCTAAAAAATTAAAAAGCACATTTCCTTAGGTATCTTAGGATAGTGAATGGAGAATCAATAGATAGTAAATAAAAGATATCCAACATCTGAATAATAGACCTAGAAAGTAATAAAAGAGAAAATACAAAGGAAGAAATTGCCAAAGAAACAATAGCATAAAATTTCCCCAAATTAAAGAATATGACCCCTGAAAGCCCTTCAGGTGTTTAGCAAACAAAACAGAACAAAGCACATCATTATCATGACATTTTAAAACACTATAAATAAAATCTAAAAATTTCCATAGGACCTCCCTCTCCCCACCAAAATGTCTCATAGCAGGAATCAGAATGGCGTCAGACTTCTTAACAGCAATACTGGAAGGCAATAAAATATTAACTTTAGAATTCTGATCATACATTATTTCTATCCCAGAATTCTTTCCTGTGATTAACAGAAAAAGTAAAACATTTCAGTCATTCAAGGCCTCAAAAGATTACCTTCATCATTTGTAATCTGGAGTTACTTTATCTGAGATAGCCAAAAGAGATGTGCTTCACTAAAACAGGAGAGGAAGATGTGGATTCCAGGAAATATATGGCTATGGACAGCATAGGAGAAACACAAGAGAAATTTTTAAGGTGATGACAAAGGGAAGTCCCAGGTAGCAGCTGTTTTAACAACCTTTCTGTTATAACCTTATTATAAAACTATTCAATCTTGCAAATCATGTAATACATGCGTTCCTCTTAATGAATATAAAATTAAAACTGAATGGGAAATTCGTAAAAAAACATTATAGATATAGATGGCAGAGGTAATAAATGGAAGAGCAAGTTCCAGAATAGGTTACCAAAAGGACAGGTGGTGGGAAAAAAAGAGAGAAGATGTCACCTTCCCACTACAGGGAAATTCTCTAAGGGCTTTTTGCCTGACAGGGCGTCCTTGCACATAACGGCTGGATTTGGTTAGAGTCTGAAGAAAGCATTCTGAAATGCCTTTGAATGATAAGCCAGAAAGAAGCAAAAAAAGAAACAAATTATAAAATGTTAAAGCTGTAAGACAAGGTGTATTACCTTTCATCCAGCCCAGCCCTCTCTTTTTAAAATGAACTGTGTTCCATTGACTGTTTGGAAGTGACTTACAGTACAGGGTGCTCTGATGTGGTATTTCTTTGACAAAGGAGGGATGCCTTTACTGAAGTTTCATTAATCATTTCCAGAATAATACATTGTTAAACATGAACTTTGTACAATGGTTGATCTGTGATCCCTATCAGCATCTTAACAATTGAATGTTTCTGAATGTAGGAGAACTGGAGATACATTCATTAAGATGTGGTAGCCATTTCAATTAAAAATGTAGTAATGAATAGATTTTAAAGTACCATGTCACATTTTAAACTACATTTATCTCCTGGATGAAAAGGAATGTCTCATCATTCCCGTCTTTAAGATATACTAGTATACTTGTCTTGGTGTATATGTATTGCTATATCAAGGTAATTACACTGTTCATTCTGGAGAGGAAATATTCCAGGTGAGAAGTAACAGTGGAAAGGGGGAGGGATGGACATATTTAAATCTAATTTATTTATTTATTATTTTGAGATGGATTCTCCCTCTGTGGCTCATGCTGGAGTGCAGTGGGGCGATCTTGGATCACTGTAAACTCTGCCTCCCTGGTTCAAAAGAGTCTCGTGCCTCAGCCTCCTGAATAGCTGGGATTACAGGCATCTGCCACCATGCCCAGCTAATTTTTGTATTTTTAGTAGAGACAGGGTTTTGCCCTGTTGGCCAGGCTCGAACTCCTGACCTCAGGTGATCCACCCACCTCAACCTCCCAAAGTGCTGGGATTACAGGCATAAGCCACCACTCCCAGCCTTAAATAACTATTTTAAAAATAAAACTGATAGAATTTAAGAACGAATTGTACAGGATGAGGAAAAAAAGGCAGTCAAAATCTTGAGTAACTTAAACTGCTGAGTGATACACAGACACTGGAATAGTGAGAGTACTTTAGTTGAAGAGGAGCAAAATTTCAGCTTAGCACCTTGTGGTGAGTACTTAAGTAGTAAATGAATTATAAATAATGTTCTTTTGTTACCTGTATCTCTCTTTCTATAGGTGATATGGCTAATTAAAAAATAATGATTAATAGTTCATATTATTGATCTCAACAAAGATAAGCCTTGCTTTTCTTTTATATCCTCATTTCCACTTTGCAGAACAAGCAATTTTGTTATAAAAACTGTGGTGAAACCATAAAAACAATAGGCAAAAGGGAAGCTGACATGTGGCTCATGCCTTGATAATTGCATCTGCTCTTTTTGCATCTCGATGGTCGGCTCTTTTTGCATCTCGATGGTCCACTCTTTCCAAGTAGGAAACATTTCATTGCTCAGTAAACTCTTCTGTAGAGCCCACCTCCATGCTAGGTAGTCACTGCCTACTAGAAAATAACTACTTTAATTGGATTGTAGAGAGGTAATAAAAATGCTTGTTTTCCAAAACTGAATTGGGGACAAGTCAGAATTTTGGTTTTTTTTTTAAGCAATACAAAGTTTTGAAGACATCTGTGCTCATTTATTGAGGAAAGAGTGAATAACATTTCTGTAATTATTGTGGATTCTTGAAAAATAGACAATAAGATTTTAATCATTTCCTCACAATCTTAAGTTTTTGTCACTGTTTACTCCTAAAAACTAGTATTTTATTTACATTAATGCAGTTTACATTTTATTAGGTGTCAGGGCTATCAGTAATTGATATATACTATAGTTAATAATGTATAAAGTTTGTAACTTTTAATGGGGCTAGCAATAGGTGAATGTCTCCAATTCAAACTTAAATTTTAAATCATGGATTTGTAAATGTTTCTGAATAAGTTAGAATACTGCATATAACAAATGTTTATTCAACAACTATATATTAAATTTTCAGGTCTTAGCCAATATGCTCAGTGCTAGAGATACATTAAAAAATAAGATCCCTGCCCTCAAAGTGCTTAAGATCAGAACTTAGAATTCATTAAATCCGGTTATAAGGAATTTGTGCTTTCTTTAATTTTTTTTTTTAGGCAGAGTTTTTCTCTGTCACCCAGGCTGTAGTACAGTGGTGCAGTCTTGGCTCACTGCAACCTCTGCCTCCCAGGTTCAAGCAATTCCCCTGCTTCAGCCTCCTCAGTAGCTGGGATTACGAGTGCATGCCACCATGCCCAACTAATTTTTTTTTTTTTTTTTTTTTGTATTTTTAGTAGAGACAGGCTTTCACCATGTTAGCCAGGATGGTCTTTATCTCCTGACCTTGTGATCCACCCATCTTTGCCTCCCAAAGTGCTGGGATTACAGGCATGAGCCACCACACCCAGCTGGTACTATTTTTAAGAATATAAATTATACTGTATGTAAAGCTGTATTAATTTTTCCAGACAATAGCTAAATCGCCATAATAATACTCTCATGTAAATCAATGGCAATGCTGATAAAGCTCAGTTATTTGTAACTATTGAAGTAAGAATTTTCTCTAAAGATTGAGTACTGAAATTTCTACATAGATGTCAAATTTAAAAAATTTTATGTGTCTGTCCAAAACTTCATTATACTAACAATGTATATTTGCCCATAGTCTATGGTGTGCTTTTAAAAGTCTTTCTCCCTTTTTAGTGCTGGTTATTCTCCACAGCTAATCTCTGTGCCCTGCTGCTACCACATTCACCTCCATCTGTTTTCTCTCTTTCTTTTGATTTCTGCCACTTCTCCAGAGAATATTCACTGTCATTCAAAACAACTGATTGTCTATGGGTGTTCTTAGGCAGTTGGGATGCTCTTTTCTTTCTGATAAGCCAGTTGTGGAGTACCATTAGTTATCTTTGTGCCCTTTTCATCTTCCTTGCTGCTGGCTGTTCAAGAGTACTACCTTTGTGTTAAAACTCATTTATGATGAAGGGAGGGAGTCACAATACACACTGGGGTGTGTGGAAAGATGGGCTACCCTGACGTCTGGAGCATTTTAAACACTTGAAGTTGCTGAAAGGCTGATCTACAGATATCCAGGACATGTAATATAATTAAAGTACAGTTGAGCTTCCAGAAGTCCTTATCTTACTCCAAATATTATTTTATGACTTAGGAGAACATTTTCTATTTAGGGCTTGAACTCAGGTAAGCTGTCTGTACAGATAATAATAAGTGGAAAGTGTTCAAATCTCCTTTAAAATTTCTTCCATTTAGATTCAGAAGTGAACTTTTAGGTACATCTTGACTTGTCTCTCTTGATTTGCCTTGTTTTCTTCTACGCAGAGCTCTTTTATTTCCCATCTGCTACTGGATTGTCTGTATCAGGAATTTTTCTTTATTTTTTAAGAAAGCTGCTTAAGTTTTCTGTTGATAATTGTTTTGTCACCTATTTTGTCAGTGAGAGAATATAAATTTTAGTGTTCACATAAAATAAATAGAAAGCAAGTTTAACAATTACTCATTGAAAAAACCACAGTTTTACTCACCAGTGAGGTTCATTAGTTACTTTGGACCAAGTGTATGGGAACACTGGTATTAACGGAAATATCTTCGAAAACCATGTGAAAAAATCTCAATATTGTCTCCATTAATTCAAAGAGCTAATGGTACCCCTTGTTTGAGTTTCAGAAGTTTTTGTAAAACAGTGTAAAGGCAGCAGAGAATAGCAAAAAGAGAATTAAGCTGAGGTCAGGTAAGTGCAATACAAGTTTTGTCATTTGTTAACTGTAAAACCTTTGTTTCTTTTGCTATCACACAGGGACAATAACATTATAGGACTATTATGAGGATGAAAATGAAATAACTTATGTGTAGAAATCATAGAAAGCCTACCACACTGTAAGAATCCAATAATTACTTCCCTCCTCATTTAGTTGAGTCAAAATATTACTCAGTGTTCCCACAGCGTTCAATATTTTAGGATGATTCTAAAATTTTTATGTTTATTTCTCCAATTCTATTAATACTGGATTTTCTTGAAGGATCTAGTTTATTTTTAGCAGTTTGGGAGTTTTTTGTTTTGTTTTGTTTTTTAACTGCCTACTCAGATAATGAAGACTCTTAACAACTCATAAATGTCTTGATATTTCTTCTCTAACAGTCACACAAAATAAAAACAGCTCTTGAAGAAAAACTATTCAAAGTTTAAAACATATAAAAATGTAGGTATTTAATTTAATTTGAAGTAAAAGTTTGAATTGAAAATAATAATAAAACCAATGTGTGTCATTCCTTTGTAATAATTGTTCTAACATAATTTTCTTGCATAATTCTAAAGGGAAAATGGTGCAAAGAAAAGCGTTTAAGGGAAGAGTACGGTAATGGTTGTAGGAAATTTATTTCATTTTTTATTCCTTAAACATTTAGATAAAAGATAAGAACCGTTTTCTTTAAAGACCTGTAGGCATGTGTTTTATTTTTCTAATGTTAATCAAATTTCTGCTATACTCCTTTATTTTAACTATGCCAACAGATTGATCAAATAATTACCAATAGTAATTTAAAAATTCTTTATATATGTAAACAAATATTAAGGCAACTAAGTGGTAACTCAACTAATGTGCCTTTTTAATGATAACAAAATATATTAGATATCCACCTGTTATGTAAAACCTTGCGTAAAACATAGGGCTTCTTTTCCTAGCCTTTTTTTTTTTTTAAATCATCTTATTTATAAAGATTTAAAAGCCTGTGGTTGAGAGTAGGGGGATGAAATTTATTATCCCTTAAAGCACTTTGCTAATGCTTTGATTTGTATATATGTGCTCACTAAATGTTGGATCTGTGTGGGTTAGCATGTTTTCTATTATACATTATAAAATACTAACTCACCGTTTTTAATAGTCGAAAGAAATATGAAAAGGCAAAACTGCTGAGTTAGTAACTGCTACTTTTTAGGCATGCCATACTATCAAACAAAGATGGAACATTATATATGAAAACATTAGGACAAAATCTTAAAAACATAAAGCTTTACCTTTTCTCTTACTTGCCCAAATTATGACTGTGATATACTACATATAAACATATTTCAAAGTCTAAAAAGTATAAACATTTGATATATGTATATATATGTTGCATTTTTCTTTGTTATTTCTATGCCTAGTATAATTCAATGTAGGCCAAAATGTTTAGTTGTGATTTTATATTTCCATAGGTTAACTGGAGACATGTAAACAAATACATTATTTATGTGCTACATAATCCTCTATCTACTAGGATATCTAGTTAATAATGATTTTGTGGCTTAGAAAGCTGACTAATTAATTATAATGAATTCATGGCATACACTGGCTGCTCTATGTTTCTGGTTTGCTTGGACTGAATCTTTGTGTTCCTCAAACTTTGTGTCTGCTGTTTAGTAGTTGCCCGAGTTCATCCACAGAGTGATGGTATTTGGAGATGGGGCCTTTATTTAGGAGGTAATTAGGTCATGACAGTAAAGCCTTCATGACTGAGATTTGTGCACTTAGAAGAAAAGACTGGAGAGAGCTTGCCTTTTCTCTCTCTGTTCTCTGCCATGTAAGGACACAATGAGACAGTGACCCTCTGCAAACCAGGAAGTGGGTCCTCATCAGACACCAGATGTTCTGACACTTTGATCTTAGACTTTCCATCATCTAGAACTGTGATTAATAAATGTTTGTTGTTTAAGCTACCCAGTCTCTATGGGCATGTTTGTCATAATATCCCAAACTGACTCGGACACATTTCTTCCTCATTTAAGAACAAATAAACCAAAATCATATTTTTCTTGTTTTCTATCTGAAAATAAATTTTCCATTTTTTTGTTCCAAATACCTATATATTTTGTCTATACTTCCTGCCTCCTACCCCAAAGCAGAGAGTCCTGTGTATGTTTGTTTATTCATATATCCCAGGCCTTCTCAAAATAACCCCCAACCTGACATAGAATGTGATTTAAAATAACAGAAACTTGGCTCTTGCATGTAGCAACCACACAGAGTATATTTGTTGATGGAATGAGTGAATGATTAGATAAAGGAATGAAAAGATGATTCTGATTTTTTAAATATTCACTTATTGAAATACTTTCTCCCTCTTGTTTATCCTTTTATAGATCATGCGACACTTTTGTACTTGGTAAAGAGTTCTAACTAAAGCAATTGCACAATAAAAGTAGTCTTTAATGTTGGCATCTCTGCCAACTTTTTACATTGGATAAAATATTTGGGAATGCCACTTTGTATTTAAAAATATAGGCGTACATAGCAGGGAAAATACAACTCTCTCAATAATTAAAGACAAGCAATCATATCCTCGATGTAATATGGGAAGGAATAACAAATGTTTTTATTTATAAGAAACACCTAATATCACTCCACTCAGAGAAAACACATTGATTTGTTTTATGCTTTAGGCAGGGAAAGTATAAACTTTGGAGTTTGCACAGTAAGATAGGCTATGACCTGTGAGTTAATAAACACTATTGTTAGATTTGTTAGAATTTTATTAGTCTTGTTCAGTTTCTCTTCAATTCCATCCCATAAGGTTTCCTTTCCAGCTGATATGTATGCTTATCTAAGTCCAAGGAATTCCATGAGAAGTTGAATCAAAATATTTTTAACTGATAACTTATGAAGCAAAAAGAGCAATGTCCCAGTATATATTTCAAATAAATTTATTGTGCAATTTTGAAGTGACTGTAGATTCTAAATTGTATTCAGACCATGTATCAGTTGTTTTCAGATTCTGGCCATGTATCCACTACCAAAATGAAAAAATGAACATGATTTTATTACAAGTTAATCATTCAACAACAGTAATAACAACAACAAAATCATCTAAAATCTGAATTTTCTGAATAATAACCCAGTACCACCAGCAAAATAGTAGAATACAAACCTCAGTGTGCTCTGTGTAAAGAATTTAATTATGTTCACTTCATATAGAGAGACTTTTTTGTTTCCACAGAATTTGTAACTGTCATTACAGAACTAAGAAATGTGACTTTGAAAATCTAAGTCTACATGTAAACATTTAGTTCAACCTTTGTAATATTCAAATGATCTCGATGTTTCAGCTTGATATTTCAGCCAGCCATTGCACTAGTTGTTCTTCCTTCAAATGAAAGGACTTTATGTACTTTTAGAGAATCTCCTATACAAAGAGGAAGCATGAGTGTGTGGCTTTAGTGATTTTGGGAATACATACTAGCATCATTTTAAGTGGTTATTTTAGTGGTTAGAAACACTTTGGAGTCAGCAGACTTGGCTCAAGTCTTGAGTCTGTCATATCTTAGGTATAGCTTTGTGACATCAGTGGAAAGAGGGGTAATGTTAAGTAAGATGCTATCAATAACAGCAAATGTTAAGATTTGGTATTGACAGAATATTCCTGACACTTAAATATTCCCTTAAGGGACAGAGTAGAAACACTAGTGAAAAAGATGCTAGCCCAGGGAAAAAAACAAACAAACAAAAAAAAACATGTGAGCACAAGGTAATGAAAAAAAGATGCAGCAAATGCAAGAAACTAAGTATGGCGTTATTCCAAGAGGAACGTGGTCCAGGCAAATCTCTACTTAGCATAATTAAGGAGGAAAAAAATATGGTAGTGTTTCCTTAGATCTGTGTCCTTGGTAAATGTATTTACTTTTATTAAGCCTCAGTTTCCTTCTCTATGAAATAAAAAAAAAGCACTGATCTCTAAATTGGATAGATTATTTAAAGATAAGATGAAGTAATATCTCTAGGGCCTTTAGCACAGTACCTGGCACATGAAAACCATTCATTAAATGGTAACTATTATTATTACTGCAGTTACTATTTCTTATAAAAATAAATTAGTACTTCTTTGGCTGTGTATCAGATGAAAAAAACTAGTCTTGGTATTAATGACTCATAAAGATGTTTCTCAGAAGATGGCTTTTTTTAAAAAAGAGAAAAAATAAAAGCATACTAAAATACCTCTATAAAAATTCTGTAGTGAGGGCTAATAATTTTTGCTTCCTTTTTTTACAAATTTCAACTGTAATATATATATAAATTACATATATAGTATATATAACATAGTTTATACATATATAGTTAAACTATGTAATATGTTTTACATATATAAATATACGTATATTTATATTCTATGTAAAATATATTTAGTATTTAGTATACATAACATAGTTTATACATATATAGTTTAATATATGTAATATATATTACATATAAATTACATATATTACAAATATAGTTTAATATATGTAATATAGTTTAACTATATATGTAATATCTTTTACATGTATATAAATATATGTCTCTCTCATATATATGTGTGTGTGTGTGTGTATATATATATATATATATATATACATATATAACCTTGTGAAGCCCCAGTATCTAAATCTATTTTAAAGATAATTAACCCTTGAAACAAAAATAATAGCCAAATAGTGTGAGGTTTACAGCATATATGAAAGTAGAATATTTGCCAGGAAATCAGGAGAGAAAATAATAAAGTATATTATTGTGAGGTTTTTATGCTATATATGAAGTGGTAGGGTACCAACCAATGTCTTTCACAAACATAGATGCAAACATTCTTAATACAATATTAGCCAATCAAAATGATAATATATCACAACAGAATGATAGCGATTCCAATAATGCAAGGATGACTTAAAATTCAAAAATTAATCAATATAATTTACCATAATAACAAACTAAAATAGAAAATATTTTTTATTTGGAAGGCTGAAGCGGGTGTATTGCTTGAGCCTCGGGATTGTAAGACCAACCCAGGAAACATGGCAAAGTCCTGACTCTACAAAAAAAAAGAAAAAATACCAAAATTAGCCAAGCTGGTGCACACCTGTAGTCCCAGCTACTTGGGAGGCTGAGCTGGGAGGATCGCTTGAGTCCACGAGGTTGAGGCTGCAATGAGCCAAAATTGTGCCACTGCACTACAGTACAATGGAGCCAGACCTTGTCTCAAAAAACAAACAAAAAAATGGAAAAAGAAAAAAGAAAAGAAAAGAAATTTTTTGGATAATTTCAATGAGAAATAGAAGTGACAAAATTTAATGTCAGTTTCCAATAAAACTCTCAACAAACAGCAAAGTAAGAACAGAAAGAATGTTCTTAACCGGATAAAGGTATCTATGAAACTATGTAAGTAACATCATACTTGTATTAGCTTGTTAGGGCTGCCATAAGAAAACAGCACAGACTGGATGGCTTAAAGAACACAAGTGAATTTTCTCACAGTTTGGAAGCTAGAGTCTGAGTTGAAGGTGTCTGCAGGGTTGACTTCATTCTGAGGCCTCTCTCCTTGGCTTTAGGTGGCCATCATCTCCCTTTGTCTAAACGTGATCTTTCTTCTGTGCATGTGGGTGTCTGTGTCCAAAATTTTCACCTCTTTTTAATGACACCATCATGTTGGATTAGGACTTACTCTAAAAGACCTCATCTCAACTTAATTACCTCTTTAAAAACCTTATCTTCAAATACAGTTACATACTGAAGTACTGGAGGTTGGGACTTCAACATGTGAATTTGGAGAGGAAACAATTTAGCCCATAACAACACTTAATGCTGAAAGACTGAATGCATTCCCCCTAAAATTAGAAACAAAACAAGGATCTTCATTTTTGCCACCTCTATTTAATGGTGTGTGTGCATGTGTGTGTGTGCATATATTTTTCCCAGCAAGTACAATATGCAAGATAAGACAATTCATTCTAACTAAAACTTAAGTAAAACTGTTTATATAGAGATGACATGATCCTATACTTAAAACACAATGTTATCTACAAAACAGCTACTCAAACTAATGTGATTTCTGTAAGTTTACAGGGTACAAGATCAATATATAAAAGATCAATATAAAAATAAATTTTATTTCTATGTGTCAGAAAGGAATAATCAAAAACTAAAATTTAGTAAATATGAATTACAACAATATCAAACATATAAGATAATTAGGGATAAATCTTTTTTTTAATGTATGAAGGAGGTATATGTGGACAACTACAAAACACTGCTGAGAGAAACTAGAGAAGCCCTCAATAAATGGAGAAAGAAACTGTATTCATGAGATGTAAGAGTGAATATTGTTAATATGTCAGTTCTCCCTAGATTGAGATTCAGCTTTCTTCTGTAGAAATTGATTACCTCATCATAAAAGTCACATGGAGGGCCGGGCGTGGTGGCTCACACCTATAATCCCAGCACTTTGGGAGGCCGAGGCGGGTGGATCACGAGATCAAGAGATCGAGACCATCCTGGTCAACATGGTGAAACCCCATCTCTACTAAAAATACAAAAAATTAGCTGGGCATGGTGGCACGTGCCTGTAATCCCAGCCACTCAGGAGGCTGAGGCAGGAGAATTGCCTGAACCCAGGAGGCGGAAGTTGCAGTGAGCCGAGATCACGCCATTGCACTCCAGCCTGGGTAACAAGAGCGAAACTCTGTCTCAAAAAAAAAAAAAAAAGTCACATGGAAAGGCAGATGACTTAAGAATAACCAAAACAACTAGGAAAAAGAATAAATTAGAACCTAACACTACCCTTTTCAAGAAATATAGCTACAGTTATCAAGATGATGTAGTATTGCTGTAAACCTAGACAAACAGATCAAGGGAACAGATTAGAGAGTCCAGAAATAGACCTCAGCATATATAGGCAAATACACAAAGGCAATTCACTGGAAGAAAGATGACAGTCTTTCAACAAATGATGCTGAAAAAAGATTGGTACATTATTCTGGAAAAATCTCAAAATAATTATGCTGAGTGAAATAAACTAGACACAAAAGAGCACATATGATTATATTTATATAAAATTTAATAAATGCAAACTAATGTGTTAGATCAGTGTATGCCTAGGGTTGTAGGGGAGGTGGTGGTGCAGGGAGGTACTACAAAGAGAAAACTTTTGGGGCTGATGTGTGTGTTCATTATTTTAATTGTGATGATGGCCTCACAGGTGCAAAAATCACTTAGGTCAAATACTTTAAATATGCACTTTTATTGTGTCTGTCCATCATATGTCAATAAGCTTTTTTTTAAACAAACATCTACTATGTTCAAACTCATGATAGAATCTGTACAGAATTCTTTTTTACAAAATGTACTTTAAAATAATTATAGGACTGGACAAGATCAAATTGTTTTAAGAAATTGACAGTTTTCAAAGACATTAAAATTAATTTTATTTAAAAATTGAGATTTATAAGAAAATAAATTCTTTTTTTTTTTTTTTTAAAGATGGGGTTTCACCATCATGGCCAGGCTGGTCTTGAACTCCTGACCTCAGGTGATCCACCCACCTCGGCCTCCCAAAGTTCTAGGATTACAGGCGTGAGCCACCACACCTGGCGGTGAAAATAAATTCTTATCATAATAAAATCCTATTTTAAAAATCCAGAGGAGGTAAAGGTTGTTTATGGTTTAAAGGAATAACCAGGTATTTACAAATAGGGAAGTCTAGGGATCTGTCATGATCAGAGTAAGCAGGTAGAATTCCCAGGTATTCATGACAGAGGTCTACCACGTTTTGAAAGGTGAAATTCTAGATAAAAGGAAGAGGAAGAACAAAGGCAAGAGTCAGCACATGAAGAAGTATGTCTAGGGAATAGCAGTAAATGCATTTGGATAGAATATTTGGTGTACAAAGGGTCTTATGGGAGATAAACTTAGGAAGAGAAAGTGGGGCACGTGGGACTTGGGTTTCCTCTCTGAAAATTTCTTTGAATTCCCACAAGCAGCGCTAATACTTTCAACTCTGCGTTCTCCTCATATTTTACTTAATACCCTGCTGCAATACTTGTCATATTTTATTGCATCTTGTGTCTAGCTTCACCCTTAATTAGGCACTCTTCTATCTGAAAGGACGTCATTTGCCTCATTATAAATGCTCAGTAACAAGGGATGTCCCACTTTAAAAAATGGAAAAGTCTAGGAAGCTGCCATGATCAGAGTAAGCAGGTAGAATTTGAACTAGTTTTGGCCTTAATGACTGGTTTTAGCCGGGCGTGGTGGCTCACGCCTGTCATGCCAGCACTTTGGGAGGCTGAGGTGGGCAGATCATGAGGTCAGAAGACCAAGACCATCCTGGCTAACATGGTGAAACCCTGTCTCTGCTGAAAATACAAAAAATTATCTGGGTGTGGTGGCATGCACTTGTCGTCCCAGCTACTCAGGAGAATCACTTGAAGCTGGGAGGCAGAGGTTGCATTGAGCCGAGATTGCATCACTGCACTCCAGCCTGGGTGACAGAATGAG
>NW_016107331.1:11501328-11521768 GCF_001604975.1 Cebus imitator
AAGAATAATTTCATAGGGAAAGGAGTGAGAGTATCCATAGTAAATTGAGGGAAGAGGGTATATATATTAAGGAGTACTGAGAATTGAGGTTTATAGGAAAACCAATATTTGTCATTATTTAGCCCAAGCAACAGAGACACGTGCTGCATATTTAAGTTTTCTGAAAAAGTGTTTACTCTTCATTTCCTTCATTGGCTGGCACAGCAGAGCTCTAAGCAATCAGAATAAACAGAGAATTTTTATAAGTCATTTTAAAAAGAGAATATCTCAGATATTTTGGGGGAAGAAATATATTTTTATTTTCTCTTTAGTTAAGTTGTATATATGTTATATCAAAATGGAATTGAGAATAGTATTCTGTTTGCTATTGACATTATATTCAATTGTCATTATGAGCCTGTGGTGGGCCATGGAGTAAACGTAATTGAGAAACAGTGACACAGTCCCATCAGAGTGGGGACTGTGCTTGATTTAGCTTTGTAGGCAGTGGCCTGGTGTATAAGAAAGAATGCTAGTTCTGCAAATCAGGATGCCAGAATTTGAATCCCAATTTAACTTTAAAACTTGTTTAAGGACCTTTTAACATGTTAATTATCCCATAGATCTTCCTTTGTTATTTATTTAATTGGGATAAAAACAATAATGGCTTCATGTCACTAATATGTGAGTTATACACAAAAGAACAAGATAAAATATGTAGCACCATGCTGGTATACAGCAGTTTTCTGCCTTCAGATACTTCCTCTTGCCTAGCACAATACTTTGTGGATAGTGGATAATTAAGCACTCATTCATACTGAATAAATCAGAACAACTTAGAACCTTTGAAAAATTGCTTTTTTTCTGTTATCATGTTCCACTTAATGCTTTCAGAGAACTGACTGCGAACATAACCTTTTTTTCTGGTAATCTCTGTGTTTCAATAAAAAAACAATGATGAAACTCCATCTATTTTTAGGTTATGTATCCTTAAAAAAGAGACAGCTAACTATGCTGGGAAATTTTATTTATTTTGTTTACTTGATTTCATTTTATTTCTATCTTAAATTAAGTTAATGAAATGTTGAGTAGGCCTGGTCACATATAATACCTAGTTCTCCAAGTATTCTTTGCACATCCCTTTTATAGCAATGTGCATTGTGACAGCACAGCCTCCTCTTGCTGACTAATCTCCTGTACAGACAGAAGCAGTTCCCATAATTTAGATAATAATCTGGAACAACTTGCATGGTTTACAAAAGTAGATTTGTAACTGATCTTATAATTTAGAAAAGGAGATCAGAATATAATAAAATATGAAATCATACCTTAAGAATAGAATTTTGATTGTTAAAACCATTCTGAAAAGTAAATACAGTTTTAAACAAGATCCTATACTGATTTAGTTGCTTCAAAGAAAACATACTGAAAAAGAAAAGAATTATAAAAGTTAGCATATACTTATAAATAGTTTCATAGAATGCTTAAAGCTAAACATATTCAATTATAAATTGGATTACACTGTTTTATTACATAACGCCCTATTTATGTTGATTAGACCAAAACTACCAAGTAAACTTCAACATAATCCATATAATAGAATCTGAATTAGATAAGCTTGAATTTATTGTTAAGTACATTTATAAAGACTTTATGGAAATAGATGCACCTTTGTAAAAAGACAGAACTTGAAATGTTAAAATGATTTTTTTTAATCTTTTTGGTTTTTCTTTTTGTCTGTTTTTTTGTTTGTTTGTTTTGTTTTGTTTTTTGGCTAAACCATACCATAATCTTAAGTCATAGTTCCAGTGCTTAGTGCATAGAAGGTGTTCAAGGAATAATTGTGGAATTTAGGAAAGTTTGGTTTATGACCTATAATAAAGGTCAGAATAAATGATAAAGTTAGACAATAAAGTCAAGGGAAATCTAAGCATAGTCTCTAATAATTCAAAAGCTATATGGTGGTGTGTTCTAGAAAGGTGAATTTGTGGGCTTAATTTTTTAAGGGAACTTATTTGTACCAGATTGCCAGAAAATAATGTTACATAAATTTCTATTTTCTGCTTTAAATGCTGGCATGCATCATTTTTAATAGTGTGTTTTACAAATGTACCAAATCCAGGGCTAAGTAAATAGAAAGTTGAATCAAGGCCGGGCGCGGGTGGCTCACGCCTATAATCCCAGCAGTTTGGGAGGCCGAGGCGGGTGGATCACGAGGTCAAGAGATTGAGACCATCCTGGTCAACATGGTGAAACCCTGTCTCTACTAAAAATACAAAAATCAGCTGGGCATGGTGGTGTGCACCTGTAGTCCCAGCTACTTGGGAGGCTGAGGCAGGAGAATTGCTTGAACTCAGGGGGCAGAGGTTGCGATGAGCTGAGATCACACCATTGCACTCCAGCCCGGGTAACAAGAGTGAAACTCTGTCTCAAAAAAAAAAAAAAAAAAAGAAAGAAAGAAAGTTGAATCAAGGTACTTCTCATTTTAAAAATTATTCTGGAGTCCTGGAGTAGAAAGGGATTTTAGAGTTGATTTTTTTCCAACTTCCTTCTATTATTGATGATGGAATTATAAGGAGAAAATGACTTGTTCAGTGTCCATAGCTTAAAAAAAAAGAATATTTTCATTCTGTATTTGATCAAGTACAGAAGGTACTCAATGAATAATTTGTGAGAAGAAAGAGTCACTTCAGCATGACATGAGATACATATTGCAGATTAATTTACAGTTAATATCAATTATATTATTGGTAATTTATAATTATTAATAATAGATTAATTTTTAATTAGCATGTTGGGCTTTATGCAGTTGACTAAAGAATAAGGTTAAGGTGCATCTTCCATTGTGAAATTGAGTTGCTGGGAACATACAAAGTGTCACTGAAGATCCTAGCAAATTTACCACAGGGATGCTGCCCTACCAATACACTTGAGCAGAAATTTTCAAGGGGAGTTAAGGGACATGTCCTTGATAACAAGAGGATTGGGAGGTGTATATTTCACCTGAAATTTAAACAACTTTTTGTCCCATGGTCTTATTTGTTTTTGAGCATATTATTTATTTTTTTAAATAAAGTCAAATGGTATTAAAGGCATTCATGTTTTCTTTTTGGAAGTTGAGAGGTTTTAAGGCATAAGGGAATTCATTTTCTCCTCTGTCCTTTTGGAATAAATCATTCATTCTTTTAATAATAAACATTTATGGATCACCTCTATATTCCAGGCACAGTGGTAGCCCCTGAAAGTATAGTCAAAAAGTTGATTCCTGTCTGTAAGGGAGAGCCAGAGTTTATTCACTGAGAATTTATAGGACAATATTATTGCTCCAAGTTTTCTCCTGCCATCTACACTCATCATTGCAATATTTGACATGGTAGTCATTTATTGGAGAAAACACAAAAGGATAGAAATCACAGTCTTTCACTTAATTTGCTCATTTACTCAGCAAGTATTACTGAGTACCTGCCATGTGCTAGGTGCCTGGGTTACATTAGTGAGTAAAACAGTCATACATTAGTGAGTAAAACAGTCAACAATCCTGTCTTTGCAGGGATTATGTTTTAGGAGGTAAGACTAACAGCCAAAAAAAAAAAAATTACAGAGCATGTTAGAAGGTGATGTGTGCTCGTTTAAAAAATAGAGAGAGAGAGAGAGAGAGAGAGAAAGTAGAGTTAGCGGAAGTATGTGTGTGAGAAGGAAATTAAAAAGCAGGGTGCAATTTTAAATAGTGTGGTCAAGAGAGGCCTCCTTGTGACTTTTGAACAAAGGCTCAAAGGCACTTGAAATAAAAATCCAAGGATTAGGATAATCATAGAATTTGAATTTTTTAAACTCATTTTAAGTCTGTTTTGTTATCTATGTTACTTCCTGGCAAGAGGCTGCAGGTGTTGGTAAAGTCAAAGATTTTATTACTCTTTCTTTTCTCTCCCATTAGCTTTGATTTATACAAAGAGTGGTATTTCCACTATTTTCTACTTAGCTAAAATAAATGTATTTCATGGGATTTTTGTCTGGCAATAAGAACAGATTTACTTTGAGAATTTTCTCGAGAGCCTAGAGCAACATGTAGCATAATTTCATATCATTCATTATTTCTTAGAAATATAAAAATCCATATATTGCCATTTTTAGAATGACTCTTAGTTGTATCAGTTTGGGCAACAGGTCAACTTACTTTCCCGTTGAATCGCTGAGTCATAGATTTAGATAAGAAAGCCGTTTACTTTCTTAATATTCTTCATCAATTTTAGCATATTTTAAAAATAGAAGTATCTGTTTCTTACAGATTCTGTTTCTGGCGTCTGCATATACAAGTCCCCAACTCAGCGAGGAGAGCTGCTCAGCTATGGCTGCTGTCACACATTACCTGTATCTTTGCCAGTTTAGCTGGATGCTCATTCAGGTTGGTACCTCATTCCCTCTCCCCGCCCCTTTCATCTTTTAATGAATCTGGGTGGAGTGGTCTTAATATCTGCTACTCTGTACTGAAGTAGAAGTAATTCCATATATCCATCAGTGCATTCTCAGGATATAAATCCAAACAAACAAACAAAAAATACACCCTGTAAGCTGTACAACATTAGAGAGCATTGTGAGTTTGAAGAAATTATGGAAATCTAGTAGGATTGGAAACACGGGAGTGGTTAGAGATGAGGTCTGCAATGTGAGTCCTATAAAGCACAGTAGGAAATTCGAACATTTTTTCTGGAAAAAGTAACAGAATGATTTTAAGCCAAGGAGTGACATGATAAAATTTAGATTTTAGAAAGATCTCCTTGTTTGTAGTGAATTCAAGACAGGAAAGAGTGTCTAGGAGAACCTATTAAGCAGATTTAGCTGTAGCCACAGGGAAATCATGGTAGCGTGAACTAGAGAGGTAGCAGTAGAAGCAAAGACTGCTTTGGAGATTTATTAAAATTAGAACTATAGGATGTAGAGCTTGGTTCTGAGGAATGCAGAAGGTGGAACCCAGGATGCTTCCTAAATTTCTGGCCTGTGTATGTGGTGGGTAGCGGTAGCTGAAGTTATGAACACTGGACAATGGGGAAGAGCTCGTGAGTCTCATTTGGGACATGCTGAATGTGAAGCGCCTATGAGACCTCCAGTGGGAACTTTTAGGAAAGGGGAATACATGAAGCTAAAGCTCAGAAGAGAGGCCTGCACTTTAGAAATGTCTGGGGAAGTTATTGGCTTAGAGTTGGAAAATGGAGCCATTGGTTTGGAAGTGATTACTTGAGGAGAAGGTATAGAGTGAGACCAACAGAGTCCTAGCATACTCACCCGAGGAGCTAGTAAATGTTGGGGGAGAAATTTCAATTCTCCTTTTCATACTAAAATCCCAAATTCTCTCCATTATTCTATGCTGATTTGGTTGATAAAGAGGCCAAAGTGAGAGGAGGACGCAGTATATGTCACTAATTAAATGGCTCAACTGAAATGCTGCCTTTGATAATGCATTCTACGTAATGGTATTGTTAAGATTTTCATGTAACACAGTGTTTCCGAGTATGCATGTGAACTATTTTATGAAGACAGATGCATTCAGGCCCTTGCATATTCTTTTATCTTGTTAAAGAAGAAGGTTGTGGGACTTGATTATGTAGCAACAGTGAAATAATGATAAAAGGAGGAAGAAAGTGAGGTGGTGATATTATGAGAGAATACGACACAGGCTCAAGGAAGTGTTGTTTTCTCCAGTATGATATGATAGTAGGGGCTGAAGAAGAGAACTGAGCTACTTAACTAATAGAACTAGTTGAAACAAGTGGCACCCTGGATCTGGGCTTGAATTCCACCTTTCCACTATCTGTGTAAGCTCAGTCAAGCTATTAACTCTCTCCAATATTTGGTTCTAAATCCTCATATAGGGATAATAATTCCTAACTCATAGAATTATTATTAATATTATACAGTTCTTGGAGCAGTTCTAATCATGGAAAATTTATGGTGTTTTCAAGCTCCCCCCTCAAAAAAATCTACAAGTAAAAGTAAATTTAAACCATATAACATAAAACTTACATATCTGCTGAAATTAGAATAACATTTGCAAGATTTTCTGATTGTCAAATTCTTTAAGAGTTTATCTTAATTAAACTTTTCAAAATGTGCCCTATTCATGTTGTTATCTATCTGTCTGGATTGAGGTCCCCAGTGCTATGCTGAAGGTCTTGGTCCATGTCCCTGACCTATTCAGAATTTTTGATTCATGACTTGGATGAAAACACAGGAAATTGCTTATCAGCTATGCACGTGATACAGAACTAAAAGGACAGCTGCAACAGAGCTACCTGCATTAAGATTCCAGGTAGAGCCAATAAAGAGAAACTGTACTGTGATAAGTTAAAAACTAGAGTGAAAGAGACATCATCTGATGGAAGTTAATGTAAATTACCCAAAATTATAATTTAACATAAACTCAACAGCAGTCAAATAGCTGACCAGAACACTTAACAATAGTAGCTATGGTAACTACAAAAACAACACACACCTAGGTTGCATTGATAGCGGTATGGAAGCAGACATGGTTTACACTGTAATCTATAAAATTCAGACTATTTTGGGACACAGCAACCACTCTCATGGGTCATGTTTCAGCAGGAACATTAAATATCCAATGAGAAGTTGGAAAACAACCATTCTAAGAAACTTTGAGGCAGCTGGACATAACTAACCTGGAAAGAATTTAGGAAGGTGTGATGGCTGTCTACAAATACCGAAAAGGCTACTACAGGAAAGGGTGGACTGTGTAGCTCCATTTGGCAGAACCAGAGCAAATGGGTCAAAAAGTAGGGAAGGAAATTTTTGATTCAGGTTAGGAATTTTCATAGCCAGTAAAACTCTCAAAGTTGAAAAGACTTTTCCAAAAGTAGAGTGAATTCAATCACTGAAATATATTGAGAGGGAAATGACCAACTTTCAAACATGTTTTAGATGGATTTCCTGCTTTCAGGGAGCATTAGACAAAATCATATATAAGATTTCACCCAAGTTCATGAAGATTGGTGTATTCTACATCTCTTCTTCGAGTTAGGTAAACATGATTGTGGCTGATTCACATTTAGCAGACCGGTTAGATTTCTGAATAGCGAATGGCTTAGGGAAACTATTTAAAGTACCAGTGAAGTTTAATGTATTTCAGATGGTACACCACATATTTTTCATGGTTTGTGGTGTGACCACAAGGGACAAAGTCAATAAGTTCTGAATTCTAGTTAGGTTACTTTTAATGAATTATTTTATGATCAGAGGTTGTCACTGCACTAACCTACATTTTCCCATTTATAAAATAGTGACTGCCAAAATCTGTTTTTTTCTAAAATCCATTTAAAAAACATTGTATAGAAGGTTAGACTGTTATTAGTTCAATCCTATTCGTTGAATTGGGATAATTTTTTACTTTAATGATTCTACTTCATTTTTTTTTTTTAGTAATATAGGAGAGAATGTGATACTACATATAACTGTGCATAGCTTATAATGACAATACATTAATCATTAATTCGTAATTATGGGGTTAAACATGCCAGAATTGTTCATGTTTATTTTTATCTGCATCATATCTTCAGTCTTAGAATAAATACATTTAAATGACTTTATCTTGAAGATTATTTTACTTTTATATCCTATACTTTCAGTACCTTATGGTAAAGTTAGATTGTATTTTAGAATATTAGGATAAGTTTTATTGGTAAACAAGTTACATAAACTCTCTGAGCATAGAGTTTCTTATTTGAAAACTTAAGCTGTAATAACAGTACCTCTCTTTACAAACTGTGAAAAGATAAAATGAGTTAATATATAGAATGAGCTTGAAATGGTGTCTGGGATACCATTGTACAGACTGCATACTCTGTACACATTTACCAATATTATTTGTTAAGATAATATGTTAAATGCAAATCAAAACCACATTGAGATACCATCTTATGCCAGTTAGAATGGTGATCATTAAAAAATCTGGAGACAAAAGATGCTGGAGAGGATGTGGAGAAATAGGAACACTTTTACACTGTTGGTGGGAGTGTAAATTAGTTCAACCATTGTGGAAGACAGTGGTGATTCCTCAAGGACCTAGAAATAGAAAATTCCATTTGACCTAGCAATCCTATTACTGGGGATATATCCAAAGGACTGTAAGTCGTTCTATTATAAAGACACATGCACATGTATGTTCATTGTGGCACTGTTTACAATAGCAAAGACATGGAACCAACCCAAATGTCCATCCATGATAGACTGGACAAGGAAAATGTGGCACATATACACCATGTACTACTATGCAGCCATAAAAAAAGTTGAGTTTGTGTCCTTTGTAGGGACATGGATGAATCTGGAAACCATTCTCAGCAAACTGACACAAGAACAGAAAATCAAACACCACATGTTCTCACTCATAGGCAGGTGTGGAACAATGATAACACATGGACATGGAGGGGAGCATCACACACTGGGGTCTGTTGTGGGGGACTAGGGGAGGGACAGCAGGGAGTAGTGAGATTGGGGAGGGATAACATGGAGAGAAATGCCAGATATAGGTGACAGGGTGATGGAGGGAAACCACATTACTATGTATGTACCTATGCAACAATCCTGCATGATCTGCACATGTACCCCAGAACCTAAAGTACAATATATATATATATATATATATATATATATATATATATATATATAAAAGATAATATGTTGTGGCTAAAATTTCATACATTTAAAAACATCTTGCATACTCCGCTTTTCCAATATAATTTATACGTTGTTTTAAATGGAAGAGAATAAGCTTCATGTAGTGGAAAGAGGTCTGATTTTGAGTGTGGACACTAACTAGCTGCAAAGCTTTAGCAAGCTGGAGAACCTTTAACCTCTTATTAAAGTAGATGCATGGCTCATAGCAGGCTCCATAAATAACAGCCTTGCCACTGTTTCTCCAGGCTTCCCTCTTATTTTTTTTCTCTTTTTTTTTTTTTATTGCATTTTAGGTTTGGGGGTACATTTGAAGAACATGCAAGATAGTTGCATAGGTAAACACATGGCAGTGTGATTTGCTGCCTTCCTCCCCTTCACCTATATCTGACATTTCTCCCCATGCTATCTCTCCCCAACTCCCCAACCCCCACTGTGCCTCCCCCATTTCCCCCCAATAGACCCCGGTGTGTAGTACTCCCCTCCCCGTGTCCATGTGTTCTCATTGTTTAACACCCACCTATGAGTGAGAACATGTGGTGTTTGATTTTCTGCTCCAGGATTCCCTCTTCTTTGACAGAGAAGTCATACAGTGCAAGACAAGGATGCAGTAACAAATTATTTTGCTTATTTTTTAAAAGGAAACAATTCATAAACTCCATTTTTGGCCACAGATATCAAATTATCCTTCTGTTCGCTTGTCATGTAAGATCACTCCATGGAACTACTGAAATCATTTCTCACTTCCTTAAGAAGGCAGGGTTGTGTCTACTTTAAAAAAAAATTGGCTGTGAGAATTTAAAATCACGAAGTATCTTTATTCTGTTTTGCTACTTGTTCTATTTTTCCTTCTGTTCTGATTTGTTCATTTTTGAGATAGCATATACTAATGGTACAAAACAGAATTGAATACTACAGATAAATATAAAATAAAAAATACATTCTTTTCTATTTCTTGCAGTCTCCATTCTTTTGTCTACTGTCAATACCAATTTCCTGTGTATCTCTCCATAAATATTCCATGCATAGACAAATAGTTATAAATATATAAATAAACACACATGTGTTCTTGTATATGCATAGTGAACATATATTTATATATAGTGTGTGTATATATATAGTGTATCTATTTAAATATAGTGTATATTTACATATAGTGTATATTTGTGTTATGTGTATAGGTATGTATGTGTGTATATATATGGACATCTTTAAGTTTACCATGCATGATATACCTTTTTCCTATTCTATAATATAGTTATTACATAATTCATTTTTCTGGCCTCCAGTTGATAAAATTACATTATTTTTTGGTTATTATGTTAATTTTTGCTATAGTAAACAATGTGTCCTTGAACATCCTTGCACTCTGAATATTTGTTTACTTGGACCATATCCGTAGAATAAATTCCTAGGATTTATGCCTTTACTATTCATGTCTACATGAAACATGTAAAATCATGAGGTAAATAAATTGCAAGTAAAGTATTTGAGATATTCGTATATGATATAGGTAAATAGACACATAATTTTTGCCTGTATATTCATTTGGACAAGTTTTATGATCACTTCCTGTCACCAAATTAAATGATTGTATTACAATCGGCATCGATTATGAAAAATATCCAAATCTTGCATTATTCTTGTAGTCTGTTCATCTCATGCCTAGAGTCACAGCTTAATTTGAAATATCTTTTCTTTTGAAACTAAAGCTTAATTGAAGAACATATTTTTTTAAAGGTAGAATAAGGTTAGAAGTCATTCTACAATTGTACTTGAGCATTCACATCTTGTGCCTTAATTTCTCAATATAACCAGGCTATGAACAAGAAAATGCACGTTATTTATTCCTTGGTAGAAAGGCTACTTAGTAGCCCAACCATAGCAAAACAGGAAGGGAAATGCTAAAATTAGTCTTGTTTCTCCTTCATCATTGATTTAATTTGGGGGAACATCAAAGGTATTAAGAACAACAGACTGGTAATCACCAAGATAAAAATGACATACCCAGAAAATACTGAATTCTCCAGTCCTCAGAAAGGACTATTGCAATTTATTTCATGCAATAAATGTTAAGAAAGAGGGAGGAGAACTGGGACAAGGACTAGAGGTAACATTTCTTAGACTCTCATCTGAAATGAATGATTAAGAGCATATGGTAATAGACAGAATTAATAGCATCTGTGATCTCTGACTAAACTTCATGCTATAGGTCAGTTCAAGGATTCAAATATTGTTTAATATTTGATTAATAACACAATTATTAATCAAATATTAAACAACAGTCAGGATACCAATCTTTATTTCATATACCATGAATTATGGAGTTCAAATAGCCTATTTTTAACTTTAAAATAAAAGGGATTTCTCCTTTATATTTTACTCATATGCTAATATGCATTATATGAAGATATATGAATAAGCTAATGAATGTATGTTTATGGAACATGGGAAAGCATAATTATGGCCTATGACAGTCAAAACACTTAACAAGGTATGTCTTCAGTTCTCCTATTTGGACGCTGGGAAAAATAGTAGGGAAAGTGTTAAAATAAATAGGTTTGTGTAGGAATGCAAGTAAATAAGCTTCTAGACACAGGCTTTTAGTTTATTACTATCTATATTTGAACTAATATCTGGGTATTTCAATTGGTTGTTTGCATCTTACACAGAATCAGTTTAAATTCCAATAGCCTGAATTACTAATTCTGAGAAATATACTTCTCCCATGCTGTTTCCTCTGATGTAAACAGCATAGTAAAACCTAGGAGATAAGTCTTGATTAAATGATATATAGCTTTATGTTTGGTCTATATTTATTAACCAATTAATAAATATTTGTTTAATTCTTCCTCTGTTAAACTATTACCTTCAATGTTTTTCACTTTTCACCAGTTAACTTTTATCCTTCATTAGGAGTCTAGCCAAATCAACTAAAATTATGGAGTCTTCCTAAAATTCTTTCTGGAGGTGATGGTTAGTGGGTACAAAAATATAGTTAGGATGAATAAGAGCTAGTATTTGATAGCACAATAGGGTGATTGTGCTCAACAAAAATTTATTGTGTATTTTAAAATAATGAAAAGAGTGGAATTAGAATGTTTCAAATGCAAAGAAATAATAACTGCTTGAGGTGATGGATACCCCAATTACCCTGATTTGATTATTACAAGATTGTATGCCTGTATCAAAATATCACACCTACCCCATAAATATATTCCTATTATGTACACATTCTAATTAAAAATTTTAAAACATTTAAATTATTTTTTGAACAAGGTGGTGTATATATATATTTATGGGAAACTAAACCAAATATTAAACCAAATTATAAAATTATTGTTGAAGTCAATAAAATGTTTTAAATACTGAAAACAAATTGTGTACATCTTCATTTATTTCATATTTCTCAATTAAAATTACATGCAAAACATATCACTAGGTACTACAAGGTAAAGAAAAATTAATCTTCCACAGTTCACAATTGTTTTAGGTATTTATATTCTGATAAGCCTTTATAAGCTTTCCTTAAGTCTTAGGAAAGAAATGAAGATACAGAACAGGCTATCATTTTACTTCTACAAGTAAAACATATCTCCACTGGCATATAAAGCGAGTGGAGGAAGAAATGAGGACAAGAAGCTCTCATGTAAATAATAATATTGTCAATATTTATGTCAATTTCTTTTCTTTTTTTCTTTTTGAGATACGATCTTATTCTGTTCTGGAGTTCAGTGGTGCCATCTCAGCTCATTGCAACTACTGCCTCCTAAGCTCAAGCAATCCTCCTGCCTCATCCTCCTGAGTAGCTGGGACTACAGGCATGCATCATCATGCCTGACTAATTCTTTGTATTTTTTGCAGAGACGGGGTTTCCCCATGTTGCCCAGCCTGATCTGGAGCTCCTGGGCTCAAGAACCTCGGCCTCCCAAAGTACTGGGATTGCAGGTGTTAGCCACTGTGCCCAGCCTATTTGTGTCAATTTCTACAGAAATAAATCTTAAATATAATCAGTCTTTACAAGGCAGTTTGGAGTTATGTTCCACTCCTAGTTCTGTAGCTAACCAGAAGATGAAAAAGCTATGCTGTTCTTTCATTGCCACAGTTTCATCATAAAAGGACATGGCAAGATGATCTGTAAAATCTGTGTGTGGCTGAAATCATTGTCTGTATACATCCATGCCATATGTCTTTTTACTTAAGAATTGTCATTTCCACAGTAATCAATCACAAAGTGTTAGGAAATTATTAATAACTAAAAGTTTAACCTCTCCTTTTACCATAGGAGGAAATTAAAACTCAGAGAAGCCAAGTGATAGTGGCCAAAAGCAGTTTATGTATGCCAAACATGTCACAGACCCAAATCAAGTTACTAAGCATTGTGTTTTTTTGAATTTTGCAGATTTTTAAAAAAATATATTTATTATTTATTTGGAGCTTTACTTTTGGAGGAGTGCTTTGCAAATCTTCCCTTTCTGTATTTATATAGATTCTGTTTGTAATAGGGAATTTTCAAAAATAGCATTACATAGTTTTCTTTACATTTATTAAAATGGGCTTTTAATTAAGTACTTCCAAGTACAGTCCCTAGGTGATCACGATATGCTGGTAATTGTGAGACGTGTGAGGATTCAAGAGTACACCATCCTTTCCTGATAAGCAACAATGAAAATA
Source organism: Cebus imitator (assembly GCF_001604975.1). Taxonomy (NCBI): domain Eukaryota; kingdom Metazoa; phylum Chordata; class Mammalia; order Primates; family Cebidae; genus Cebus; species Cebus imitator. The sequence continues at coordinate 11,514,661 of NW_016107331.1, forward strand.
AGAAGATGGTAGTTCTAATATACTAATGTTTAGAGTTATTAAATTTCACTTTGCAAATATTTATTCCTTGATTTAACCCACCATCACGACAACCACAGCCACTCATTGATTCACCAAAACCTGGGTAAAATAATTACCACTCGAGAGGCTGAGGTGGGAGGATTGCTTGAGCCCAGGACTTCAAGGCTGCAGTGAGCTATGATCATGCCACTGCAGCACTTCAACCTGGGTGACAGAGCAAGACTCTTTCTCTAAAAAATGATAATTTTTTAAAAATAATCATCGCACTAATTTTTATCAATCTTTCTTAAAGATATGTATAGGTCACGCTTATTTCAGTGTTTAATACGAGAAGTATTTAGGTCTTTACTTAGAAGATTGGTCATTGTTTTGTGACCAGAAACATGCTAAAGGAACTTAACTCTTGTCTATATCATTTAATCTATGTTAACATTGGTTTCATAATACTTTCTTTTACTTAAAGTTGCAGTTTCCAAGAACCTATTGACAATGTTAAGTGAGAACATACTGTATGTGTAGTCAAATGCTCCACCGTCTTCTTTTGTTTTTTTTTTTAAAAAAAAAAAAATGGTAGTAACTGGAGATTTTAACCCCACTACTTTGGGAAAGCAATACATTAATATATCTCATTGAATTTTTTGGCAGAAGAAGAAAGAAAAACTACGTTAACTAAGTTGAGCTAATGTAAACAAACAATGAAATTGTAAAGACATATTGGATAACTCATTGAACCTAAGAACTGTACCTACAGTTGGACCTCACAAGGGACTGTGAGCAAGAATGGAAGGCTTTGTCCATTCTTCTCTACTAGCAGACCTCTGCTTCACTGTGCTCATAGCCGCCCCCTTTCTGTGTCCTCTTACTTCAGTGGACCAGCTTAGACTGTCTTGGAACATCAAGGAATTCCATGTAGAGATGATTGGCTCAGGCTGGGCCAGGCTTCTCCCCTGATCAAATCAGCTGTGCCCGGGGGAGCAGCATCAGGGAGTACACCGAGCACACTGAGCCCCACTCTACATGTGGTAGAAGGAGGGTTCGAGGGGCAGGGTTTGGAAAAAGGGTGCTCATGAGCAAGGCATGTGACCAAAAAGTGCCTACCACACTACATTCAAATAAAATTCAAGTCAAACTTGTAATGAGCTAGTCAACACAAATCTTATGTGTGGGCCATGTATTGTTTCTAGAATAATTAAATGTTGTTGCATAACATTCTAGTATTTCTAGTCCATAGCTTTAAAAATGATATGTTACAGGAAATACTTCTCTTAGAGTATATTTCAGTGATTATATTCTTTTAAGAAGAAATTTAAATTATTTTTTATTTATAATTCACAAAAGTTCATGATATTTGAAGCTTGTTTTGCTTAACCAAGTATTCAATAATTCAGCCACACTGTGCCTTGAGCTCTTTGGGACAGAAACACTGCATGTATAAATCTAACAATTCCATTTGTCTCAGTCTTATCTGAGCCTGTGGTCAAGGTCAGACAGCTGCTGAAAGGTTGAGTGGTTCTAACTGATGGAACTAATGTCCATCTGTATAAAAGCAGACATTTTGAAAATGTCTCAGTCTTTATCATGATGAATCAACTTAGAGTCGTTTACCAATTTGTACCCTCCTCCTTGACTCATCCACCTACTGTACCCCATTGAGTTATCATGTTCGTGGATGCACACAAGTATCTACCCAACATAAATAATTAGTACTTTTGTTTAGAAGATGGATTAATCAATGACCCTTGCTTTGTATGAATTTTCATTCTTTAACAGGCAGTATTGATTACTTCAGCGACAACACTTGACACAACCCCACTTATTTGAGTCCAGATCCCTATACTAATTATAGAAAGAAGAAAAACAAAATGTTAGATCTAATAATTTTTAAAAATGAGTTGGAACAAATTTACTTGAGCAACAACTCAAATCGTGCTTCATAATTACAGACATAAGCAAATGTACATAAAGATATGGAGTGCTAGCAGGAAATAAAATTCAGAGACACAAATCTCTAAGTAAACAAACATTCTTATCCTTCCCTGGTTTAGCCTAATACTAATCCCTCAAGGCTAATTTGGTAAAGATAGAATCTTACTCAGAAGCCTCAGTAAATAAAACATCTGAAAGCCTTCCCACAAATGTTAGGAATGCTTATTTTTCAAATAGAAAAGTATTTATCTTTTGTCTTTCACACTGTCCGACCTCCTAATAGGATATTTAAGAGAGGCAGTCACATTTTCCAGCATTGACTATATATGTGCTCAGCACTTTACACATAATATCTCATTTAATCTTTACAGTAACCTTGTACACATGAAACTGAGGTTCTGAAAATGTCACTTGCCCAAGATTATCCACTTAAAGTATAACATTCATGAGTATGAATGAAGTATATAGAGATATAATTATATAGATATAATACATAATTCATTTATACTCATACTCTTTCCACCATACAAAATTGAGAAGGAAGATTTATCCAGGTAATAGATATTGCCGTTTGAAATATGTATGGCATGACCTTCAATATTGTTAGTGTACTAAATGATAATTAAATATAAGCATTCCTCATGGAAAGAAGACACTAGAAGACTTAGATACAAGTTAGGTGTGGGATTTGGAGCCAACAACATATTTATAGGCCTCAGTTTTCTTACTCTGTTTAATGCGTCCCCTCATCCCTTCGTCCCCCCTCACTCTCTACATACTTAGCCTGTTTATATGTTTTATCTCAATTAGAAGTCACAGATAAAGATGTGATATAATATAAAAGAAATATTGCCCTTATTTAGTGCCCACTTATTTGGAAACTAAGATTCAAGAAAGTAAATACCACCCCATCTCTTTCACTGCTGTATCCCCAGTGCCTACACTAGTCTGTGAAATTTAGTAAGCACTCAATAAATATTTGTCATGTGAATGAACAAAAGGGTGAGATATAAACTGAGACACAGGGACCACAAAGCAAACCCCACTGTAGTACCTTCTCTCTGTGCAATCATTTTCTGTTTGTCTATGTCTTCTACTGGACACTGAGACCAAGATTATCTTCACCATTATTTCCCCACTAAACATTATCTGGCCCTGCCATGTGATAGGCCCTCAAAAAATAAAACTCGCCAATAAGTTTCAAAATATAGAGCTCTTTACATCATTATCACCTGAAAGCTCTTATGGGAAGTAGGTTTGCATATCAGTGTCTGTTTCTTCAAAGACACATTTATAAAACAATTATAGAAGATTGTAACTGAGAGTAAATCAGAGCAAATTAAGGCAAATAAAAATACAATAAATCAACTAAATATTTCCCTGTGTTTCCAGAATTTTGAGGTATCCCGAATTTCTTGAATGTGTGAAAGAATATGAACTAACAACAACAAAATAATCAAAACTAATTATTAAGTAAATAACAACTGCCCTTTGTTGGTCGGTAACTTACTGTCTAAGCCAGATGAGTTTGTGTTCTGTGCCATTAAAGAAGAGCCTATTCACTTTATCTTGTTTTCTTTTTAGTCTGTGAATTTCTGGTACGTGCTGGTGATGAACGATGAGCACACAGAGAGGAGATATCTGCTGTTCTTCCTTCTGAGCTGGGGACTACCAGCTTTTGTGATGATTCTCCTCATAGTTATTTTGAGAGGAATCTATCATCAGAGCATGTCACAGATCTATGGACTCATTCATGGTGACCTGTAAGTACATCCACGCAACACATTGCCCTAGCTTTCATGTACCTAAGCACGTTTATTAGTAGACAGTGGAAGCAGTTACATAAGAGCTATGACTGGCTAAGTACCAGGAAGACCTTTGCTTTCCTGCCACACCGTCTGAAGCTCTATTTAATTAATTACTCTTTTAAATAGGAAACTGTGGCCTCTCAAGTTTATTTGATAGATGCAGTTTTCTCAAGTGAGTTGGTGGATCAAACAGTTAATGGTAATTTGTACCTTAGCATTTAGTTTATTAGATTGAGGCAAACAATAATATTTAGCAAAATCAGGGCATTGTGAAATTTTTGATAAAGGATTACTGAAAATATCTGGGGTGTGGCACATTAAGCAGTGTGTTTTTGGTGAGAGAGGGTGATAGCAGCCACCATCACCCATAAAATCCCTGAATATCAAATGTACCAAATGACTATATCACAGTGAATGGAGAGTGTCTGCAGAAGTGCATAGGAACAAGACAAGGTCAACTTGGTCTTAGATATTCTTGTTAAAATATCCTTTTAATCTTGAAATCTAACACTTTTTTATACACATACGCGCGCGCGCGCACACACACACACACTGTGTGTGTGTGTGTGTGTGTGTGTGTGTGTGTGTGTGTGTGTGTGTGACTTAATCCTAAATCTGGTATCTTGTAGCTTTGAGAACCACTGAGACCCTCTTATTAGCTCCACATATAGGGGGTGGAAACACACTTTGCATTAATAAAGCTCAAACAACTCCTTTGGTGTAAGAAAGAGAAAAAGTAAAATTCTAAATAAGAAAAAATAGCCTATTCACAGTCTTATGAAGACAGTATTACATAATTATCTCACAGGTTATTATGAAGATAAAATTAGTTAATAGACATTAAAAATATTGAAAGTTAAAGTGTATCAGCAGAAGTCATTTTAATAGAATTATTGCTTCTGATCAATTATATACTGAATAATTACTTGTTATTGATATATACAAATGTATTTCATGATAGGCAATCACAGACACATACCCCATAACACATTCAGATGGAGACTAGCTATGTAAAACACACACTCAAACACACAATATACACACACAAACATGCAAACACAACACATATATAATATACATTTTTGTAATTCTTTTTATTGAGATTTAAGAAGACTCCTTCATACTGATTATAATATTATAATGTATTTTATGCATACACAAGTCTGCATTGCTGTATTCTTCTAAAAAGAAACAATGGCATCTTCTCAGAATTATATTATGATTTTTTACATTTTACCACCCCTTGCATTAATTTAAATCGTGGGCTGCCAGGATTAATTTCAGAAAATTCTACATCATTCTTTGTGACATGCAAAGTAACCATGAAGCAAGCTATGGTGGCTGACAGACCATTCCTTTCATGAGCTCCCTGGCAAGACAGGACTTACTTAGTTTTAGGAAATAAAACACATTACATGTGTACCCATCCAGACTTGCTAAATGAACCCAATGAATGTAATATTAATTAGAAAAAACTCTCTTGATCCTTTTAAAAGGATTTTTAAAGGGAGAAATAAACTATGATCAAAGAACGTCCAAATGAACTTACTGAAACTATTTGCCTTCTTAAGCTTTTGCCAAATGTTCTCTGTGACCACGTGAATTATAAGTGAAGTGAAAAATACATTATAATTACTGCTACCTGATTTTAATCTTAAAGAATTATTAGACCAGAGTGTCTAACTATTGCACTACAGGTTACTTTTCTCCTTAACTCACAAAAAATATTCCTAAGTCATTCCCATATGAATTCATTCTATCTTGTAAATATTCTATTTCTTTAATATTCTATTTTAATTTAAGGATATAAACTGATACATTATTTATATTAAATATTGTATACCTATATCATCATTTTAAAACATACCATTTCTCTAGAGGTCATGGTAGGATTTATGGTTGTGTGAGCTAATGGCTCCTCTGTTGGGCAGTGGTTACTTCGTAGCATTTTGCTTGTCTCCTATGCTCTTCCCCTATGGAAGAGCTAAGAATTTTTTAAATGCCTCAAGGGGAAAATCTCCAAGTATCTTGTTCACTTCTTTCTGGAATGCGTTTTCTCAAGTTCTCTTTCTTGCCAGCTTTGAAGTCTAATTTTTGTCTCCTTAGCTCTTTGAGATTACCAGATGCTCCGCTGGCTTCCATGACTCTCAGCATCTTTCCTAGTCCTGAATTTTCAGTCAGTCTTTCTTCTCCAAGTATTAATAGGCAGATACCCTGGAGGGAAAAGTGGTATGCTGAATATAGCACTGATTTCAACCAGCTTGTCTTCTTTACAAGCTTGGCCTCTTAAATCATGGCTGCCTCAACAACTTTCCAGTGCCTTCAAACAAATGGTTTTATTTGGTTGATTTTACTTTATTTTTTCTGATTATTCTAGATGGAATTATAAATCATCTACAAGCTGTTTCATTAAATATAGTTCAGTATTTTAAGATGGATTTTATAGAAAGTGTGCATATCTGCATTTTAAATAGTAATACGCTGGTTAAGTATTACTGATTAAATACAGCCAAAGACAAAAATTTTGCCAAATAATTTATATAATCTAGGGTTAAATTTTTTATGGAAAGCAGTAATAGTAAATAGCAGTGAAAACACTTTAAATATTTGTGTTCCTAAGTGCTGACTTGGGCCTACTTTTCTCTCTATGCATTGTTATCTATTATTATGGTTTGCCACTTTCTATGATAACCCCCTGAAGTTGTGTCTCTAGCCTATAAAACACTTTTCTGAGCTCCATATCTATATTATATATTCAGATGTTTTATAAACATCTTTACCAGAGTAATACACAGCTCTTTCCTATTTAGTATGTTTAAAATTGATATCCTAAAATGCTTTGACCCACATACTCTATGAAATGTCCACTATCCACCCACATACACAGGCTGTGAACTCAAGTTACTTTCTCTTTCTTTCACCTTACACGCAATATTCTATAATCACAAATTATTTTCTAGCCTAACTCCTAAATGTTTGCCTTCTTAATCTAGTTTCTCATTTCAACCGTCATCTCTTATTTCATCTCCCTCTCAAGTTCAGCTTCTATCTTCTTTGGTATGTTGGGTTGCCTCCTAACTTGCGCCCCATCTCTAATTTCTTCATTTTATAATCTATTCATTAAATTCTGAAATATGCAAATTATCGTATCACTCTGATGCTTAAAACCCAACAGTTGCCTTTCATTACCTTCAAGATCATAGCTTGATAGGTCATCCATGGTTTGACACTAAACTGCTGAACCAAATCATTCTTCCCACTCTCCTCCCTTGTCTTCCTTGATGTTTCCCGTGATCTCTTATTTTGGTACCTTTGAATATATGGTTTTTTTTCTTTTTTTTTTTTTTTTTTTT
>NW_016107331.1:11522073-11717976 GCF_001604975.1 Cebus imitator
CAAATGCCCTTCTTTCATTTGTCTGCCTACAAAGTCCCTATTCTTCCTCGAAGCAGCTTAAATATCAACTTAGTAAAGTGTCTGTTTTCAGATTAAAGCACTATCTCTTATATATAGCCTTTTATATAGACTCATAACCTTTCATAAATCCTAAGATTGTACTAATTATAATATATTGAAGATACTTGTTTATGCCAACTGCGTAACTTGAAATTCAGCTGGAGAACAGTGATTACTTACAGACTATATGTAAAGGTTTGGTAAGTTTATCCCTTAGTGGAACTATCTAAACTAGAAAAAGGAGGGCCTTAACAATCCAATGTGAATTTACACAAATGTGATTTTAGAAAAAACTTTCATGTTTTCTCTACACAATAACATATACACATACAATAAAGATTTCATACAACAATATGATTAGTAAAAATATCTAATATATTTAAGGTCACCAAATGCTAAGTATCTCAATATTTTAAATACCACATGAGGCATGTCAAGTCTTATAAGAGAGAAACTTTCTTATATGTGCATAAAAAATAAAATTCTAATTTACTAAGGCAAACGTATTTTTCAATCTAGATTTAAATTGAATAATCTGGTTTGAATAAAAGCCAAAAGTGCCTATAAAATTTTAAATGTACTTTTTTCTATAAAGTAGAAAATCCAGCGTAGACTTAATATTGTTGCTTCGTCACTAAACCAGATGATCCTATGGATCTATGAGGAATCATATTCTACCCCAAGTTAATAGAAGGAGGCACCTACACTTTCCAAGTTTTCTAAAGCAGCGTTCCCCAACCTTTTTGGCACCAGGGTCCATTTTTGTAGAGGACAATTTTTTCACAAATGGGGGATGGGGGTGGGAAGTGGTTTGGGGATGAAACTGTTCCACCTCAGATCATCAGGCATTAGTTAGATTCCCATAAGGAGCGCTGAACCGGGATCACTCACATGCACAGTCCACAATATGATTCACACTTCTATGATTATCTGATGCCTCCACTGATCTGACAGAAGGCAGATCTCAGGCAGTAATGCTGGCTCACCCACTGCTCACCTCCTGCTGTACAGCCCAGTTCCTAATAGGCCATGGGCAGTTACCAGTCCACTGCCCTGGGTTTGGAGACCTCTACAGGATCTATTAATAAACTTTTGAAATTAGTGCTAAAAATGCTTCTAACTTCCTTTCTGTCTTGTAATTGAACAGTGCTTAAACTAAAAGGCAAAAGTAAATGAAATCTGTCCCTGTTTGTTATTGGTTACCAGAAGTAACTCTATTGAGTATACCTGGAAGTAGTTTTATATTGAGTAGTTTTATAATGAATGTCTTTGGAAGTAGTCATTGATTTTTCTTGAGACAGATTCTTGGCTACTTTAGGTAAAGAAAACAAGTTAAAGGAGACCTTATCATGCAAAGTGTCGGGGAAAAGAGAATATAGGAAGAGTCAAGACCCAGGGTGGAAGTAAAGAGAATGTGGTCCTGAGGAGTGTTCTTAAACAGAGAATATGCCATTTATCTGGAACCTCAGTTATGTGAATATTGATAGAGCGATTGGAATGAGTGTCAAAGACATGGCATATGGAAGTGAGGACAGTGAAAACATTACTTACTTTGATCTCAGTATTCTTACTTCTAAGCAACCCCAACACATCCATAAAAGTAAAAATGACACAATAAAGATGATAGATTGTTTTGTACTTTCAAATGTCTGCTTTTTATTCTTGCTAATTCATATGAATTCAAACTTAAGAAAAATCAACAAATAACTTATTGAATAATGACTATATGCAAAGGCTTAAGTGAATTCTCTCTGTCTAGGCTTAGAATTTGATTGTAATGAAAAAAATTGCATAACTTCATAACTTAATTTTAAAATGGGTTACAGTTATTTGGCTTTTCTGGTGTTTGTCTTTAATTCGTAGAGACAGCGTCTTGCTGTGTCACCCAGGCTATTCACAAACTCCTGGCTCATGCAATTTTCCTCCCTCCCAAAGTGCTAGGATTACAGGCATGAGCCATCACGCCCAGCCTAGTTTTTTAGTATTTTGGCATTTTAGTATTTCAGCATTATATTTTACTTTAGATACTCTAAAAAAACTTTATTATAACCTACTTTAATTATCCTGTTTCTGAACTGAATTACCAGTTTTACTAAATCATCTCAAAACAATCTAATTTTGCAAGCTGTATTAGAAGAAATGTTATTAATATAGAGGATAAATTTCTATTCTAAATTAGAACTAAGGAGAAGTAATTGTACTATATGATGTCATCTGAGAGTCTTTATTTTCATTAAATTACTTTAAAAGAGAATCATGAAAAAAGTGTTTATTAGAGAGCACGCTTACTTATTATCTGAGGAGTGAACAAAGTTACCATTCATCTTTGAAAAAAAATGTCAAGATCTCTTCATGCATTTGCTCAGTTAGGGCTATATTACTGCTTATGGGTGCACATGTACACACATACAGAAATACAAATAGATCCACATAAAAATAGCAACCTTAGACTAGCATTTTCTATCTCTTCAGACCCTAAAATTAAAAAATCTTGAAAGTACCCTTCCTTATGAAGTCTTCTTAGAATAATAGAATCTAAGGGTTGGAAAATGTCTAGCTTGCCTTGATAAACTTTCCCACACATCCTTGAAAACATATGATTCAAATTCTCATTCAAAGGCTTGTTAGCTCCTTCACATTTTTATTTTAAACATGCTCAGTATATCTGACTTTTTATGGAAATTAATTATACAATTCTGCTAATAGCTTGTTCTGTTCACTTAATACACAGTATTATCACTCTAAGCAACAACCTTAGCTTTACTGATTACTGCTTTGTCTCTCTGAGAAAAATTCCAACTAATGTTTTGAGTTATATCTCTCTTGGCTTCCCTTAGTTCCTGGATCCTCCTCTGCACAGAAGTTGGAACCTTGGAATAAAGAGAGCTTTATCAAGCTTTTAATCCCATCGCCATGTAATTCTTGAGTAACCTTCACAGCATTGCTGACAAACATTCTTTCACTTTATGTTTGAACTCTTCCATGAGAAAGAACACACACTTTCTCCCAAGAATTCTTTGTGTAGAAAAGGAAACTATCTCTTAGATTTTGGTTTAAATCCATTTGCTGGGTTCATAGCAAGCAAGCAAAATAATGTGATATTTTTCACATGATAATCCTTTTGAATATCTCTCCCAGTTCTTTTTTCCAACCTAAATATTTCTGATTGGTTTATATAGTTTCTCATGCAACATCTCTTCACTATTTTGATAGATCTCTTCTAAACTTTTTCTATGTCAATTCTTCTTTTTACCTTTTAAGAATTTTAAACTTACAAAAAAATTACAAAAGTTATACAGAGTTCACATACACCTTTAATCCAGTGTACATACATATTTACATAATTATAGCACAATGATCATAACTGGGAAATTAACAATGATAAAACCTTTTAACCAAACTACAGACCTTGTTCACATTTGACCAGTTTTTTCCTCAGTGTCTTTTTTGTATTCTGAAATCTAATAAAAAATATGTTCTGTTATCTTTAGTGCTTGTGTGTCCTTAGTCTGCAGTCTGACAATTTCTCTGTCTTTCCTTGGTTTTCACTTTTGAAGAGTACTGGTAAATTATTTTATAGAATAACTCCAAACTTATCTAATGTTTTTTCAAGATTAGATGGAGGTTATGCATTTTTTGGCTAGAATGACCATGTTAAAGTATAAGTTTTTTCATATGAACATATGTTTTTAATTCTCTTGAGTATATGTCTAGGAGTAGAATTTATTGGGCCATATGATTTAACTTGCTGCTTTCAAGATTATCTCTTTGTCTTTGTCTTTCAGCAGCTTATTTGTCTAGGTGTGAGTCTCTCTGAGTGGAGTCTGTTAAACTTCTTAGATGTGTGGATTAAGGTTTTTCATCAGTTTGGGGAGTTTTCAGCCATTGTTTTATCAAATATCCTTTCTGCTCCTCTTCTTCTGAGTCTTTTATTATGCATATATTGGTACATTTGATGACGTTTGACAAAAATCTAAGGCTGTATTCATTTTTCTTTGTTCTTTTTTCTTTCTGTTCCTCAGATGTGGTAACCTCAACTGAGCTGTTTTCACATTTAACGATTTCTTTTTTCTTCTTGGTTAAATCTGTTGTTTGGCATCATTAGTGAAATTTTCATTTTAGTTATTGTACTTTTCTTTTTCTTTTTTTGAGACAGAGTTACTCTTGTTGCCCAGGCAGGACTGCAGTGCAATGGTGCAATCTCAGCTCACTGCAACCTCTGCCTCCTGGGTTCAAGTGATTCTCCTGTCTCAGCCTCCGGAGTAGCTAGGATTACAGGCGCATGCCACCATGCCCAGCTAATTTTTGTGTTTTTAGTAGAGATGGCGTTTCACTATGTTGCCCAGGCTGGTCTCAAACTCCTGATCTCAGGTGATCTGCCCACCTCTGCCTCCCATTGTGGGTTTACAGGTATAAGCCACCATGCCCGGCCTAGTTATTATACTTTTCAGTTCAAGAATTTCTATGTGGTTCTTTTTTATAATTTCTATCTCTATATTGATATTTTCTATTTGATGAGATGCCATTCTCATATGCTTATTTAGTTATATAGACACTGTTTCCTTTATGTTGAACATAATTAAAACAACTAATTTATTTGTTCAGTAAATCTAACATCTGAGTTATCTGAGGGATAGTTTCTATTCATTATTTTCTTGTGTATGCATCATACATACCTTCTTGGTTTTTTGCATATTTTGTAAATTTTGTTGAAAATTAGACATTCTGTGTGGAAAATTTGGAAATCAGATAATTTTTTTCTCTCAGGGTTTGTTGTTTCTGTTTATAGTAGTAGCTGCTGTTTGCTTATTGAGTTTTGTGAATTTACACATTTAATTTCATAAATCTATATTCTTTGTCACATGTGGCCACTGACATCTCTGTTTCATTAATTTAATGGTCAGCTATTGATTGAACAGAGATCTCCTTACATGCCTGTAATGAAGAAATCTCTCAGTCTTTGCTAGAAGACTGCATGTGCATGTTGGGGCATGACTTTAACACTCCACCAGGAAGTTAGTAACTGTCTTAGCCTTCATTTGTGTATACCCTCAAAGTACCAGTGGTGAGAGAGCCTAGAGCCTTCTCAAGTTTTTCCTGAACATGAACAAAGCCTCAAGCATGCACATGGCCTTTTAAATTCCCAGGAATGTATTGGAGCTTTCCAAAGCCTATGTGTATATCTAATGCCCCAGCTTTTCTTTTAAGCTTTTGAGGTTTTTTGCTCAATTGTTGTTATCTGCTGGCTCAGATAGCTGTGATGTTGAATCACTTGCCTTTAGTTGCTTTTAACAAACAACCCCCTGTCTCCTTACCTCATACCCAAGAAATAGATTTTTTTTGCATTGGCGGAGCTCTGAGATAGGTAAAATATAGAAAACCTTGCAAGTGGGGATTTTCTTTGGGACTGAAGCTTTGAAAGAGCTCCAGCTTCATTTTGCTCCCCAAATCTCCTCCCCAGTAGGTACCAGACTATATCCAGAATGCAGACTATTTTTCAAGGCTATATGAGTCTAGAGAGGCTTCCCAGCCATGTCTTGTATACAACCTGTTCAACTGTGAGTTAATTAAACCTATTTTCTTTATATATAACCCAGCCTCAGGTAGTTTTTTATAGCAATGTGAGAATGGACTAATATAAAAAATTGGTACTGGGAGTGAGGCATTGTTATGAAGACACCTGAAAAGGTGGAAGCAACTTTGAAATGGGGCAACAGGCAGAAGCTGGAAAAGTTTAGAGGGCTCAGACAACATGAAGATGAAGGAAAGCTTGGAACTTTCTAGAGACTTGTTAAATTGTTGTAACCAAAATGCTGATAGTGATATAGACAATGAAGTCCAGGGTGAGGTAGCCTCAGATTGATATGAGGAACTTACTGAGAACTGGAGTAAAGGTTACTCTTGCTAAGCTTTAGCAAAGAGAGTGGTAGCATTGTGCCCCTGCTCTAGGGATCTCTGGAAATTTGAACTTGAGAGAGATGATTTAAGGTACCTGGCAGAAGAAATTTTTAAGCAGCAAAATGTTCAAAATGTGACATGGCTGATTCTAAAAGCCTATGCTCATTTGCATAAAGAAAGAAATGACCTGAAACTGGAACTTAAAAAGAGAAAAAAAGCATAAAAGTTTGGAAAATTTGCAGCCTGGCTCTGAGGTAGAAAAGAAAAACCCATTTTCAGAGAAGTTCAAGCCAACTGAAGAAATTTGCATAAGTAAAGAGTAGCTGAATGTTAATAGCTAAGGCAATGAGGAAAACGCCTTTTAGGCATTTGAGAAACCTTCAAAGTTTTCTCATCCCATTACAAGCCCAGACGCCTAGGAAGGTAAAATGGTTTTGTGGGCCAGGCTCAGAGCCCCACTGCTCTGTGCAGCCTCAGGACATGGTACCCTACATCCCAGCCCCTCCAACTCCATGGCAAAAAGGGCCCCAAATATGTCTCAGAGCACTGCTTCAGAAGGTGCAAGTCGTAAGAATCCTTGGCAGTTTCCACGTGGTATTAAGCCTGTGAGTGCACAGAGTGCAAGAGTTGAGGCTTGGGAGACTCCAACTAGATTTCAGAAGATGTATGGAAATACATAGATATCCATTACAGAAGTCTGCTGCAGGGGTAGGGCCCCCATGGAGAACCTCTGTATGGGTTTGGAGTCCCCATACAGAGTCCCCACTGGAACATTGCCTAGTGGAGCTGTGAGAAGAGGGCCACTGTCCTGCAGACCCCAGAATGGTAGATCCATTGACACTTTGCACCATGTGCCTGGAAAAGCAGCAGGTACTCAATGTCAGCCCATGAAAGCAGCCGTGGAGGCTGTACCCTGCAGAGCCACAGGAGCAGAGCTGCCCAAGGCCTTGGGAACCCACACCTTGTGTGCCCACGCCTTGTGTCAGCGTGGCCTGGATGTGAGACATAGAGTCAAAGGAGATTATTTTGAAGCTTTTAGATTTAATGATTGCCCTGCTGGGTTTTAGACTTGCATGGGACCTGTAGCCTTTTGTTTCGGCCAACTTCTTCCTTTTTGAATGGGAGCATTTACCCAATGCCTGCACCCACCCCCATTGTATCTTGGAAGTAACTAACTTGTTTTTTATTTTACAGGCTCATAGGCAGAAGGGACTTGGCTTGTCTCAGATAAGATTTTGGACTTGAACTTTTGAGTTAACGCTGAAACAAGTTAATGTTTGGGGGGCTGTTGAAAAGGCATAATTGTGTTTTGAAATGTAAGGACATGAGATTTGGGAGAGGCCAGTGGCAGTGTGATATAATTTGGCTCTATATCCCCACTCAAATCTCATGTTGAATTGTGATCCCAAGTGTTGAAGGTGGGGGCTGGTGGGAGGTGATTGGATAATGGGAGTAGTTTCTAACAGTTTAGCACCATCCCCAGAGTGCTGTCTTGTGATAAGAGTTCTCATGAGATCTAGTTGTTTGAAAGTATGTAGCTCCTCCCCCTTTGCTCTCTCTTTCCAATTCCCACCATTTAAGACATGCCTACTTCCTCTTCACCTTTCACCATTATTGTAAGTTTCCTGAGGCCTCCCCAGCCATGTTTCCTGTGCAGAACTATAAGTCAATTAAACCTCTTTTCTTCATAAATTACCTAGTCTCAGGTAGTTCTTTATAGATGTGTGAGAACATACCAACAAAGCTTCATATCTAGAATACCCTGTACTGAAATACAAAGACCTAAAATTATATTTTCACAAACCTATTGTACATATCTTAAGATATGCCTCTAAAATTATCCTTGGTTGGAGTACAGTGGAAAGAGCAGGGGCTTTGGAGGTAGACAGAGGAGGAGTCAAATACTGACTGAGGGATGTTCTAGCTGAGTGATTCTGAGCAAGTTACTTACCTTCTGTGAGCTTGAAGTTTTCCATCTGTGCATTAAGCATCATAAAATCTGTGTTCTAGGATTGTGATATGGATTAAGTGAGACGATGCTTGCAGGGAAAATGCATGTACAGTACCTGACACAGAGGAGGAGACAATAAGTGAAAGCCACATGTATAGGTCTATGACTGTGTGTCTCATATGAAGCAGTAATTACACGTAAGCAATCAGACAAGCCCAGTTAAATATTATTGACCTTATAAGTCCTGAAGAGTTGCTTACCATTTTGTTATCTCCAGCTATTTTGAAGTATTATTTACATCATTTCCATCCTTTTCTTTTGCACTCATCTTTGACATAAGAATTTCAAGCACAACATTCTTTAATATTTCTGAAACTCAGAAGCTTCTACCAACCTAAGTTAGGAGTTTATTTTGTTTTCATCATAAATGAGAAAGAAAAATGTCTCTAACACTTCCAGTCACTGTCCTGGTCAGTGAGGGCTGTTGTACTAGAATACCATAGACTGGATGACTTAAACAGTGAGCATTTTCTTTTACACACAATCACGACAAAAATGGGATGTTGTGTACTTTGCAATGTACTTTTTATTTACTGGGAAGTTTTCTGTATCAGTATGTAATACCCATTGCATTTTGTATTATAATGTTCTATTGTGCTGATTTAATCAACCCTTTTGGCAGACTTCTGATCTATTTCCAATTCTTCTTTACATCATTGCTGTGATGAATATCCATATATAGGTATCTTTGTACACTTATGTTAATATTTTTATAGGATAAATTTCAAGCAGTGGAATGACTCAATGATATATGTATAAGTTTTTATTTTAAAAGATATTTTCAAAGTGTTTTCTAAAAAACGATGCACCTGTTTATACTAAAGCAGCGAATGATGGCAGTGCCTGTTTCCTCACATTCTTGCCAATTTTGGGCATCATAAGCTCTTTTTAATGTTTGCCAGTGTGATTTGCATACTTATAAATATACATATATGTAGTACCTTAAATTTGTATTTCTTTAATTATTATTATGTTTTAATAGCTTCATTTATCATGTACCAGACACTATACTAAGTGCATATTCTCATTTATTCTTATACAACCCCGTGAGTTTGAATATCTTTGCATAGATTTATTCAGCATTTTTATTTATTTTTTGAATTACTTGTTCCTCTCCATACGTTAATTTTTGTAATTGTGTGCTCATGGTTTTCAGTGATTTGGAGAGTACTTTGTTCTTGTTCTTTTCTGGTTTCCTTCCTTTGGAAGTTAGGTATGCTGTATTATGGCTATTAGCTTTTGCCTCTCTTGAATTTTTATTTCTCTATTAACACATCTTTCTCCTATATCTTAATATGAGATGAGTTTTTATATCAATTTATTTCAGAGAATTATTTTAAATATTTTTGTGCTAATTCAATTTTCCAACCACAGTAATAGTACAGTTAACAAGTTGAGAACATTTATTTACTCAGGGTTAAAATGTTGAAAACATATGCTGCCATAAGAATCTCAGTCCGTATTCATCCTAATTTATTAACTAGGGCAGAATCAGGAAGATTAATGATTACTTTTTAATGCAAAGTGCTAAGACTTTAGGCATTTGAAATATCAAGCGAATAGAGCATTAGGAAACAGATAATTGTAAAGCCACAGGGTGTAGATTTGTAATGATAGAGATGTTTATGAGATTACGTTTCACCTCTCTTATTTTCTTTTAGAATTTTAGGAATAAAATGGAAAATTGGGCACCTTTATTGTCAGAAGCTCTATAATACAAAGTCTTTTGCAATATTTCAAAGATTTCCGTTTGGAAAACTGGTCAAGTGTGTATTACTCAGGAAAGAAAGCAGTTCTTTATAGAGGAAGTTCTGTTGTAGATGTCTCTAATGAAAAAGGGAATACCCACAGATGTAAGCAGCTTGTCAAACAGGATACTTCATACAATTTAAGAAAAACCATTCCTGACTCAAAAGGATTTTCTGACAATTGATTTTGGGTTTGTATTATCTACTCTGTAGCTTCTTAGAAGCAAGGATCTGCCCGCTCTTTCTGTTTCCTAACATAATGTTATATTTTGCTTATAAAATTAATCAATATTTGTTTAGAAATTATGGAAAGCAGAAAAACACAATAAAAATAAAAATCTGAGCTATCCTCATTATTCAGAAAGAACTGATGTGTTTGTTTATGTCTAGATTTACACATTTTTGTTTTATAATAGAAAATTGAGATCTCTCAATTTTATCTCCTGCTTATTTCACTTAATGTTGTATTATTAGAATTTCCCATGCCATTGAGTATACCTCAACATTTTTTAATAGATTCACAATGTCTGACTCATAATAGATTTATCAAACATGTTTACCTTTCCTCAGCATTGAACATTAAGATTCTCTTCTGTCCTCATTTTCAATATTTTAAAGTCTGCAGTGAATGTGCTGTGTTTTTTTTAAAAAATAGTAATTTATTAGTGTTTTTTGGCAGGGGGCATTGCAGGAGGATTTTATTTATGTGATTACAGGCTTAGTGGATTGCTTATATATATATATGTTTTTTATTGCACATTAGGTTAGGTTCTGGGGTACATGTGCAAAACACGCAGGATTATTGCATAGGCACATACATGGCAAGGTGGTTTGCTGCCTCCATCCCCCCGTCACCTATATCTGGCATTTCTCCCCATGTTATCCTTCCCCAACCTCCCTACCCCCCACTGTCCCTCCCCTGTTCCCCTGCAACAGATGCCAGTGTGTGATGATCTCCTCTCTGTGTCCATGTGTTCTCACTGTTGAACACCCACCTATGAGTGAGAACATGTGGTGGCTGATTTTCTGTTCTTGAGTCAGTTTGCTAAGAATGATGGTTTCCAGATTCATCCATGTCCCTACAAAGGACATGAACTCATCATTTTTTATGGCTGCATTGTATTCCATGGTGTATTCCACAGTATTCCATGGCATATTCCATAGTATTCCACATTTTCCTTGTCCAGTATATCATCGATGGGCATTTGGGTTGGTTCCAGGTCTTTGCTATTGTAAACAGTGCCGCAGTGTACATACGTGTGCATGTGTCTTTACAATAGAATGATTTGTAGTCCTTTGGATATATACTCAGTAAAGGGATTGCAGGGTCAAATGGAGTTTTCTATTTCTAGGTCATTGAGGAATTGCCACACTGTCTTCCACAATTGTTGAACTAATTTATATTCCCACCAACAGTGTAAAAGTGTTCCTATTTCTCCACATCCTCTCCAGCATCTGTTGTCTCCAGATTTTTTAATAATCACCATTCTAACTGACATGAGATGGTATCTCAATGTGGTTTTGATTTGCATTTCTCTAATGACCAGTGATGATGAGCATTTTTTCATATGTTTGTTAGCCTCATAAATATCTTCTTTTGAAAAGTGTCTGTTCATATGCTTTGCCCACTTTTGAATGGGCTTGCTTGTTTTTTTTCTTATAAATCTGTTTTAGTTCTTTGTAGATCCTGGATATTAGTCCTTTGTCAGATGGGTAGGTTGCAAAAATTTTTTCCCATTCTGTTGGTTGCCAGTTCACTCTAATGATTGTTTCTTTTGCTGTGCAGAAGCTCTGGAGTTTAATTAGATTCCATTTGTCTATTTTAGCTTTTGTTGCCAATGCTTTTGGTATTTTAGTCATGAAGTCCTTGCCTATGCCTATGTCCTGAATGGTTTTGCCTAGGTTTTCTTCTAGGGTTTTTGTGGTGAATGTGCTATGTTATATTTCCACTTCACATATTCCTTGAAATGAAATTACTAGATTAAGTATATAAGATTTTTAGAAATATTGTAATTACCAAACTGTGATCCAGAAAGGTTAAAAATTTACAATCTTAACATTTTTTGATATTACCAGTCTCCAAACACAAGAGGTAGTCTTGATTGTTTTATTAGCATTATGATTTTAGTAGTAAATATTGCGTATTAGGTTGATGCAAAAGTAATTGCTGTTTTTGCCATTACTTTCAGTGATTCTCCAGAGAAACAGAACTTACAGGGGTGTGTGTGTGTGTGTGTGTGTGTGTATGTGTATGTGTGTGTGTGTGTGTGTGTTTATAAAGACATTTATTGTAAGGCATGGCTCACGCTATAATGGAGGCCAGTTCAAGATCTCTGGTTACTTGGCAAGCTGGAAAACCAGGAGGACTGATGTTTTGAGTACAAAGGCAGTGAAAAAAATGTCCCAGTTTAAAGGCTACTGGGCAGGAAGAATTCACTCTGATTGGGGAAGTATCAGACTGTTTTCCTCAGACCTTCAACTGATTGGTTAAGGCCCACCTACAGTGAGGAGAACAATCTGCTTTCCTCAGTCCACCAATTTAAGTTTTAATCTCATCTTAAACCATTCTCACAAAAAAACACCCAGAATAATGTTTGACCAAATATCTGTCAAGTTAGGTTCTCTTTTGTGTCTCCATTTTTCTTTTATTTTTGAGACAGAGTCTTCTTACTCTGTTGCCCAGGCTGGAGTGCAGTGGTACAATCACAGCTCACTGCAGCCTCAATCTTCTGGGGTCAAGTGATTCTCCTGCCTCAGCTTGCTGAGTAGCTGGGACTACAGGCATGTACCACCATACCTAGCTAATATTTTTATCTTTTATAGAAACCAGTTCTCACTATGTTGTCCAGGCTGGTCTTATACTGCTGACCTAGAGGAATCCTCCATCCATGACCTCCCAAAGTGCTGAGGTTATAGGTGAGAGACACCACACCTAGCCATTTTTCAATTTTTAAGAAGTCTGCAGAGAATGTACTATGTCATATTTCAAGATGATATGTGAAATTAACCATCACATGTCATGATATGTTATTGTTTTTGTTGTTGCTTCTTTAATGAGAACAGGGACTTGAACATACTCTTATTCATTCATTGGCCATTTTGTACTTCTTTTATAAATTATTTGTATTTTTGTCCATTTTCTTGTTTTGTTATTGATTTGTGAGAACTTTGTTCCTATTAAAGGTATTGCTTTGTAATATTTAATGAAAATATTTGCCACACTCAGTTGTTGCTAATTCAGTTGCAAGCTATGTTTATTTCCCACAACACTAAATATTATAACATTATTTTTGATTGATGTTATTCACATCAGAACTCAGAAAATATGATAGTATTACTTTCTAGAATTTTGTGTTAAAGAGATTAGCCTGATATTATTTTTCCATTTAGGCAAATTTTTTCTTCATCTTCATGAATGCTTATATGTCTTTACATTTTTATTTCTATAATGTAAAACTTTGAGCTGAATATATATAATTGTAGCTATTTTTTCTTAAACTTGTCTGGTCCTGGGTAGGCTCATAAGTCCACAGACATGGTGTGTTCTGCTCAATGAAATTTTTCAGTCTTACACATTCTATTTGCTCTTTTTCTATTTTTCTGGAATCAGAAATACCAAAGGATTGTGAGTACTTTGTCTTTCATGTTCATAATAATCATAGTTTTTAAAACCAGTTTTCAGCTCTGTGACCTTATCCCATGCATCTGTCACAGCTTCTCCAATTTGTCTGCCATGAAAGTTATTTTGATTCTGCGGTATCATTCTTCTTATTACTACTTCCAATGTAGACATCAGATGTTATTTCTTTTTCCCTCATTTCTTTTCCTCTTTTGTTAAATCCCTCAGACAACTTTTGTCTGGGCTTTACTTTGCTTCTTTACTTTGGGTTTTTCTTCTTGTATCCTATTTAGACTTTGAAGCCATTTTCTAAATTTTTTTCTGGCCCCTTTAATAATTTTCAAAAATATTGGTTTTTTTTTTCTTAATTTGAGGGCTTTTACTTTTTCTTCTCATGTATCCATGTGAATATGTTTTGTTAAATTTATTCACTTATTCTGGAATGAAATCCCCATGGGGTGTCATGTTGTCCAGTACATGAAGTTACGACTTTGGTTCTGTTCACTTTGTTCTTAGAATCTCCATTTTCAAATGGAGAGTCTAATTTTAAATATATACATATCATAATACCCCAATTAACAGTGATTAGTTAGTAAGTATTCATTTACTACAGATCTATAGGATGGAAGTGGTATTTATCTACTGTTACCTGCATAGCCTAGTTATCTGATACTTTAAAAACAATGAAATACATGGAAAATGTCAGCCCCCAGTAGACTCTGCTCCTGGGTTTTTTCTTGTCTCTGTACCTGTGTAATAGATCTTTCCTTACCTCCCAGGGTACCACACTCTAACACAGTCCCGTTTACTTCAGCTACTCCTGTGGAATTGGTGAGCTGCAGCCTCTAAACAATGTATAAAGATAATTTGGACTGATTGAAGGGATGGACTGCTAGCAGTAGAAAAGGTAGTACTCAGTCTGAAAAAGAAATTATTTGAGCTGCCCAGCTTTTTAGTTGATAGAAATCCTGCCCCTTTTGAGAGAATACCAGGTAAACCATTAGGTAACTTGCTTCTTCTTGGGAAACTAAGGTGTAAAGAAGTACAAGGGCAGAATATTGTAGGTAGCACAGCTAGAATTAAACCACATGTGTCTGACTTAACCACAGATCCATAGCTACTCTCAGACACACACTAGAAATCCTATTCTGTGATATTTTATGTGAATATCTGACAGTTTCTCTGAAGGTAGAGGAAGGAGTGAGGCAAACTACTTGGCATGATTCTGTTCAATTCTATACATAGAAATGACAAGATCCCAGGAGAAAACAGTTCTCGCCTTGTGGAGCCCTTGATAAACAGGAGGGAAATCCTGAACATAATTAGATGTGTGTGCACACTAAAATTTAGGAAGATCCATTTTTAAACACTCAGATAAAAATTGGATATTTCACGAAGAGAGGTGCTGAAAGGAAAGAGTGCCAGAGGAATAAAAGCTTCAAAAGTTAAGTTCAAATGGAATGGTTGGGAATAACCCTAAAGAAAAATGGTTACAGTCATCAAAATCAGTATGGGTACATGTACTCTTCCTCATGGACTCAGATGTAAGAAGGACAGGTATAATGAAAGAAAGTAGGAAAGTATCATTAATGGAAAAAGAGTAGTCAATGTAAGAAAAAGGGAAGCATAAATCTAGAACAAAGTGAGGCTTGGTTAAAAAATGATGAAATGGAAGATGGCTGAATAGGAACAGCTCTGGTGTGCAGTTCCCAGCAAGAGCAATGCAGAGGGTGAATGATCACCGCATTTCCAAATGAGGTACAGGGTGCATCTCAATGGGACTGTTTGTACAGTGGGTGTAGCCCAAGAAGGGCAAGCCAAGGCAGGGTAGGGTGCTGCCTCACCTCAGAAGTGCAATCCCTGGAGGACCCCCTCCCTACCCAACAGAGGCCATCAGGGGCTTTTCTATCCACTCTAGCACTCCAGTTCAGATACTGGGCTTCTCCTGCGATTTTACTGCCCACAGACCAGGAGATTCCCAGGCTGAAAAGTGCCACGACTCAGCTGGTGCAGCAGGTGTCTGCGCAAAAACACACAAATCGGGACTGCCATTTCAACTGGTGCCTGGAATGCCTGGTAGACAGAGCCACCTATTCAACTGAAAAAGAGGGTACTGAAAGCAGAGAGCCAGGTGATCTGGCTGGGCGGGTCCCACCCACACAAAGACCAGCAATCTGAAACGCTCTGGATTGAGAGTTTTGCAGCAAGCGCAGTTGGACCTGGGCTGGTTCAGCTCTGTGGGGGAAGGGCATTCGCCATTACTGAGGCAGTCCACTACTACCGAGACAGTCCGCCACTACCAAGGCAGTCCGCCACTACTGAGGAAGTCTGCCACTACTGAGTCAGTCCACCACTATGGAGGAAGTCTGCCATTACCGAGGCAGTCCGTCATTACTGAGGCAGTCTGCCATTACTGAGGCAGCCCGCCACTACTGAGGCAGTCTGCCACTATGGAGGAAGTCTGCCATTACCGAGGCAGTCTGCCATTACCGAGGCAGTCCACCAATACTTAGGCTGACTGCCATTACCGAGGAAGTTCTAACTGTACCTCTGTAAACAAAACCGCAAGGAAGTTTACACAGCAGCTGGGCAGAGCCTGCAGCGGCTCAGCAATACCTCTGCTGGCAGATTGTGACTAGACTACCTCTTTGCTGGGCAGAGCATCTCTGAAAAAAGGCAGCAGCACATCAGGAACTTATAAATAAAGCCCCACCTTCCCAGGACAGAGCACCTGGGAAAAGAGGCAGTTATGAGTGCCGCTGCAGCAGATTTAAACCTACCTGCCCAGTGGCTCTGAACAGAACAACGGAGCTCCCAGCATAGCACTTGAGCTCTGATAAGGGACAGACTGTCTCCTCAAGTGGCTCCCCAACCCCTGTATATCTAAAGAGTCACCTCATAAAGGAGAGCTCTGGCTGACTTCTGGCAGGTACCCTTCTGGTACAAAGATAACAGAAGAAGATTTGGCTCTCTGTTAGTCTGTTATTGGTGTATAACCAGAAGCAACCCTTACTGTTCTGAAGCCCTCACGGGTGATTCCCAGGCCAGCAGGGTCTGGCATGAACCTCTACCAGTCCTGAAGCAGAGGGGCCTGACTGTTAGAATGAAAACTGGAAAAGAGAAAGAAGTAGCTTCAACATCAACAAAAAGGGTGTTCACTCAGAGACCCCATCCAAAAGTCACATTAAAGACCACAGATAGATAAATCCACAAAAATGGGAAGAAACCAGGCAAAAATGATGAAAACATCCAAAAGCAGAACACCTCTGTTCCTCCAAGGGATTACAACTCCTCACCAGCAAGGGAACAAAGCTGGGTAGAGAATGAGTCTGATGAATTGACAGAAGCAGGCTTCAGAAGGTGGGTAATAATGAACTTGTTTTAGCTAAAAGAACATGTTCTAGCCCAATGCAAAGAAACTAAGAACCTTGAAAAAGAGTTAGACAAAATGCTTACTAGAATACCAGCTTAGAGAATAACATAAATGACTTGATGGAGCTGAAAAACACAGCACTAGAACTTCGTGAAACATACACAAATTTCAATAACCGAATTGACCAAGTGGAAGAAAGGATATTAAAGATTGAAGATCAACTCAGTGAAATAAAACGAGAAGGCAAGATTAGAGAAAAAAGAGTGAAAAGAAATGAACAAAGCCTCCAAGAAATATGGGATTATGTGAAAAGACCTAATCTACATTTGATTGGTGTACCTGAATATGACGGGGAGAATGAATCCAAGCTGGAAAACACTCTTCAGGATATTATCCAGGAGAATTTCCTCAACCTAGCAAGGCTGGCCAACATTCAAGTCCAGGAAATATAGAAAACACCACAAAGATATTCTTCAAGAAGAGCAACCCCAAGGCACAAAATCCTCAGATTCTCCACTGTTGAAATGAAGGAAAAAAATGCTAAAGGCAGCCAGAGAGAAAGGTTGGGTTACCCACAAAAGGAAGCCCATCAGACTCACAGCAGATCTCTCAGCAGAAACCCTACAGGCCAGAAGAGAGTGGGTGCCAACATTCAACATCCTTTTTTTTTAAAAAAAAATTTTTTTTATTTTAATCTTTTTTTTTCCCATTGATTTATTTTATTGCATTTTAGGTTTTGGGGTACATGTGAAGAACATGCAAGATTGTTGCATAGGTACACACGTGGCAGTGTGATTTGCTGCCTTCCTCCCCATCACCTATATCTGGCATCTCTCCCCTTGCTATCTCTCCCCAGCTCCTCACCCCCCACCGTCCCTCCCCTATTTCCCCCCAACTGACCCCAGTGTGTAGTGCTCCCCTCCCTGTGTCCATGTGTTCTCATTGTTCAACACCCGCCTATGAGTGAGAACATGCGGTGTTTGATCTTCTGCTCTTCTGTCAGTTTGCTGAGAATGATGGTTTCCAGGTTCATCCATGTCCCTACAAAGGACACAAACTCATCATTTTTGATGGCTGCATAATATTCCATGGTGTATATGTGCCACATTTTCCCTATCCAGTCTATCATCGATGGGCATTTGGGTTGGTTCCCGGTCTTTGCTATTGTAAACAGTGCTGCAGTGAACAATCGTGTGCACATGTCCTTATAGTAGAATGATTTGTAATCCTTTGGATATATACCCAGTAATGGGATTGCTGGGTCAAATGGAATTTCTATTTCTAGGTCCTTGAGGAATCACCACACTGTCTTCCACAATGGTTGAACTAATTTACACTCCCACCAACAGTGCAAAAGTGTTCCTATTTCTCCACATCCTTTCCAGCATCTGTTGTCTCCAGATTTTTTAATGATCGCCATTCTAATCAACATCCTTAAAGAAAAGAACTTTCAACCTAGAATTTCATATCCAGCCAAACTAAGCTTCATAAGTGAAGGAGAAATAAAATCCTTTACAGACAAGCAGTGGCTGAGAGATTTCATCACCAGGCCTACCTTACAAGAGCTCCTGACAGAAGCACTAAACATAGAAAGAAACAATGAGTACCAGCCACTTCAAAAATGTGCAAAATGTTAAAGACTGTCCACCAATGAAGTAACTGTGTCAACTAACGAGCCAAGCAACCAGCTAGTAACAAAATGGCAGGATCAAATTCACACATTAGAATATTAAACTTAAATGTAAATGGGCTAAATGCCCCCCAAAAAGGACATAGACTGGAAAATTGGATAAAAAGTCAAGACCTATTGGTGTGCCATATTCAGAAAACCCATCTCACATGCACGGACACACATAGGCTAAAAATAAAAGGATGGAAGGAGATTTACCACACAAATGGAGAGCAAAAAAAAAGCAGGAGTTGCAATCCTAGTCTCTGATAAAATGGACCTTAAACCAATAAAGATCAAAAGAGACAAAGAAGAGCATTATATAATGGCAAAAGGATGAATGCAGCAAGAAGAGCTAACTAGCCTAAATATATACGCACCCAATACAGGAGCACCCAGATACATAAAGCAAGTTGTTAATGACCTACAAAGAGACTTAGATTCCCACACAGTAATAGTGGGAGACTTTAACACTCCACTGTCAATACTAGACAGATCATGAGACAGAAAATTAACAAGGATATCCAGGACTTGAACTCAGATTTGGACCAAGCAGATCTAATAGACATCTACAGAAATCTCAACCCCAAATCCAGAGAATATACATTCTTCTCAGCACCACATCACACCTACTCTAAAGTTGACCACATAATTGGAAGCAAATCACTCCTCAGCAAATGCAAAAGAACTGAAATCATAACAGTTTCTCAGACCACAGGGCAATCAAATTAGAACTCAGAATTAAGAAACTAACTCAGAACCCCACAACTTCATGGAAACTGAACAACTGGCTCCTGAATGTTGACTGGATAAACAGTGAAATGAAGGCAGAAATAAAGATATTATTCAAACCAATGAGAATGAGGACACAACATATGAGAATCTCTGGGACACATTTAAAGCAGTGTCTAGAGGAAAATTTATAACAATAAATGCCCACATGGGAAGTGAGGTAAGATCTAAAATTGACACCCGATCATCAAAATTGAAAGAGCTAGAGGAGCAAGATCAAAAAAACTCAAAAGCTAGCAGAAGACAAGAAATAACTAAGACCAGAGCAGAACCAAAGGAGCTACAGACACAAAAAAAAACTTTCAAAAAATCAATAAATCCAGGAGCTGTTTTTTTTTTAAAAAGATCAACAAAATAGACACACCACTAGCCAAACTAATAAAAAAGGAGAAAAGAATCGAATAGATGCAATAAAAAATTATAACGGGGATATCACCAGCAACTCCACAGAAATACAAACTACCATCAGAGATTACTACAAACAACTCTATGCACGTAAACCAGTAAACATGGAGGAAAAGGATAAATTTCTGGCCACTTGCACCCTCCCAAGCCTAAACTAGGAAGAACTTGAAACCCTGAATAGACCAATAACAAGGGCTGAAGTTGAGGCAACAATTAATAGCCTACCAACCAAAAAATGTCCCGGTCCAGTTGGGTTCACAGCCGAATTCTACCAGACATACAAAGAAAAGCTGGTACCACTCCTTCTGAAACTCTTCCAAACAATCCAAAAAGAGGAAATCCTTCCCACATCATTTTATGAGACCAACATCATTCTGATCCTAAAACCTGACTGAGACTCAACAAAAAAAGAAAACCTCAGGCCAATATCCGTGATGAAAATAGATGCAAAAATCTTGCAATATCTTGACAAACCAATTGCAATAGCACATCAAAAAGCTTATCCATCATGATCAAGTAGGCTTCATCCTGGTGATGCAAGACTGGTTTAACGTATGCAATCCATAAATGTAATCCACCACATAAACAGAACCAAAGACAAAAACCACATGATTATCTCAATAGCAGAGAAGGTCTTCAACAAAATTCAACAGCCCTTTTTGCTAAAAATTCTCAATAAAGTAGGTATCAATGGAACATATCACAAATAATAAAAGCTCTTTATGAAAAACCCACAGCAAATATCGTACTGAATGGGCAAAAACTGGAAGCATTCCTTTTGAAATGTGGCACTAGACAAGGATGCCCTCTGTCACTAGTACTATTCAATATAGTATTGGAAGTTGTAGCCAGAGCAATCAGGCAAGAAAAAGAAATAAAGGGTATTCAGTTAGGAAATGAGGAAGTCAAATTGTCTCTATTTGCAGACAACATGATTGTATATTTAGAAGACCCCACGGTGTCAGCCCAAAAGCTCCTTAAACTGATAAGCAACTTCAGCAAAATCTCAGGATACAAAAATCAATGTGCAGAAATCACAAGCATTCCTATACGCCAATAACAGACTTAAGGAGAGCTAAATCAAGAATGAACTGCCATTCACAATTGCTACAAAGAGAATAAAATACCTAGGAATACAACTAACAAGGATGTAAAGGACCTCTTCAAGGAGAACTACAAACCACTGCTCAAGGAAATAAGAGAGGACACAAACAGATGGAGAAGCATTCCATGCTCATGATTAGGAAGAATCAATACTGTGAAAATGGCCATACTGCCCAAAGTAATTTACAGATTCAACACTATCCCCATCAAGCTACCAATGGCCTTCTTCACAGAACTGGAAAAAACCACTTTCAACTTCATGTGGAACCATAGAGAGCCTGCAAGGCAAGACAATCCCAGCCAAAAAGAGCAAAGCTGGAGGCATCACACTGCTTGACTTCAAACTATACTGCATAGCTACAGCAATCAAAAGAGCATGGTACTGGTACCAAAATAGAAATATAGACCAATGGAACAGAACAGAGGCCTCGGAGGCAACACCACGCATCTACAACCACCTGATCTGTGACAAACCTGACAAAAAAAAGCAATGGGGAAAGGATTCCCTGTTTAATAAATGGTGTTGAGAAAACTGGCTAGCCATGTGCAGAAAGCAGAAACTGGACCCCTTCCTGACACCTTACACTAAAATTAACTCCAGATGGATTAAGGACTTAAACATAAAACCTAACACCATAAAAACCCTAGAAGAAAACCTAGGCAAAACCATTCAGGACATAGGCATAGGCAAAGACTTCATGACTAAAATGCCAAAAGCATTGGCAACAAAAGCCAAAATAGACAAATGCGATCTAATTAAACTCCAGAGCTTCTGTACAGCCAAAGAAACAATCATTAGAGTGAACTGGCAACCAACAGAATGGGAAAAAAATTTTGCAATCTACCCATCTGACAAAGGACTAATATCCAGGATCTACAAAGAACTAAAACAGATTTACAAGAATAAAACAAGCCCATTCAAAAGTGGGCAAAGGATATGAACAGACACTTTTCAAAAGAAGATATTTATGAGACTAACAAACACATGAAAAAATGCTCATCATCACTGGTCATTAGAGAAATGCAAATCAAAACCACATTGAGATACCATCTCATGTCAGTTAGAATGGTGATCATTAAAAAATCTGGAGACAACAGATGCTGGAGAGGATGTGGAGAAATAAGAACACTTTTGCACTGTTGGTGGGAGTGTAAATTAGTTCAACCATTGTGGAAGACAGTGTGGTGATTCCTCAAGGTTCTAGAACTAGAAATTCCATTTCACCCAGCAATACCATTACTGGGTATATATCCACAGGATTATAAATCATTCTCTTATAAAGACAAATGCACATGTATGTTCACTGCAGCACTGTCTACAATAGCAAAGACCTGGAACCAACCCAAATGCCCATCGATGATAGACTGGACAAGGAAAATGTGGCACATGTACTCCATGGAATACTGTGCAGCCATAAAAAACAGAGTTTGTGTCCTTTGTAGGGACATGAATGAATCTGGAAACCATCATTCTCAGCACACCGACACAAGAACAGAAAATCAAACCCTGCATGTTCTCACTCATAGGCAGGTGTTGAACAATGAGAACACATGGACACAGGGAGGTGAGCATCATACACTGAGGTCTATCGGAGGGATGCTAGGGGAGGGACAGTGGGGGGTAGGGAGGTTGGTCAGAGATAACATGGGGAGAAATGCCAGATATAGGTGATGGAGGGATGGAGACAGCAAACTACCTTGCCATGCATGTACTTATGCAACAATCCTGCATGATCTGCACATTTACCCCAGAACCTAAAGTACAATTTAAAAAATGATGAAATGATAACTGTAGGAAAGGAAAGGCCATTTAAAGTTTGCTTTCAGTTTAAACGTGCACTCAACAGTGGAGAAAATGTAGATTATAAGAAGACAGAATAGTATTAGAAAAAGGAAAGATGCTTAAGCCCTATTTTGCTTTAATTTTCTCTGTCGAATAGAATCTTTGGGGACAGGAGGAAGGCTACCTGTAAAAGATTTGGACTATCAGATAAGTGAACTGATGAAAAAGCATCTAGGTTTTCTAAGTAACATTACTCTTCCCACTTGAATGTTAATGTTCAAGTATGAGAGAATCTGACTTTGAGAAATGTAGTATATAGGACAGTTTGGTAATGGAAACCAAATGAAAAATAAGCAAATATTTTTATAAATCCAATTTATAAACCTCATTATCTTATGAATCCTCAAAATCTAATTTTTCAGTTCTATAAATTAGATTCTGAGTCCTCCTGGTCCTGAAAAAAAAATTCCTAACATATCTTATTCATCTGATTTTTGGGGAACATTTAGAAAAAGAAAGTGGTGATAAACTAGAAGATTACATATACTATTAGACCAATTTCCTTTGCAAGGGGTATACCAACATAGGAGAATGCTATAGACATTGTGACCTTTGGCTTTGACTCTCATGATTTTCTTAAGGATCAGATGGTGAATTATAGACTGGATGTGGTTGAGTTGTTTTGTGATTGGTTTAATAAATGTATCTAAGCATTGATTGAATCGTTCATTGTGAATTGTAAAGCTAAAGAGAAATGCTAGAAAACAGTGGGGCTTCAGGAGGAGAATGTCATGATGATTAAGAGGATGTCACATGCCATCATGTAGAGGGTCACGCACAGATAGAAGCGAGGGGGAGGGCTCAAGTGTAAGTGAGAAGTGCTGGGGGCGACAGTATGGCTTTCTTCAAATGAAGAACTGAGATACTGACAAAAAGGATGCCTGGAGAATCATCTGGGAGAGTCAAACATTGAATGGAAGTTAACTGAATGAACTCGTTATTCCCTCAGTGTTTTGTAATTTGGTTGTCTTTTATAAACCTAAAGTATAGACATATTTTTTAATTGTTGTTAAATACGCTACATTCAACCCTACACTGAATTTAAGTGAATACTTTGTATATTTTCTCAGAATTCATCTTAAACTTTATAGCTTATTTATGCTGGTTTCAGAGTAAATGCTCAAAAAAACTGATTGGCTGATATAAGTTTCTAGTTGCTAAATATCACCTAGGATATGACTTGTAATCCCAAATTAACATCTCTTAACAGAAAAAGACAATGCAAGATGCTTATGTAAAGAAATTTAACAGAATTTTAAAATTATACCTTAAAGTTGTATTACAAAATTTAAAGCAGCAAAGCCAATTTGTTTGCTATTGCTATTCCTTTTGTGAAAAACCTGCTCATGCTGCACTGTCCCGCTTCACTATCCGCAGTGTTGTTCCTCTAGGTGCTCTAAGCTAGACCATCTTTGGCAGCACTCTCTCACCCATTTCTGCATTCTGTTAGTCATAGGGTTATTGATCCTTGTGATAACACTTAAAACCTGTTCTCTCCTGTCCATTCTTATTCCACAGGCCTAATTCAAGTCCTCATGATCTTGAGCAAAGTCTATTTCAATGAATAGACTCAAGGCCAGTTATATCATTTACCCCCATTCTAGCCCTTTCCCTGTACCATCACTAGAGTTCATTAATTTTTAAATCTCTGGGGGAAAAAATACAAACTCTTCTACACAGTATGCAATGCCCTTAACTCACTGGCCCCAGCCTATATTTTCCCATCCTTTCATAGCTACTCATGCCTGCTAAGCCCTGAGTCTGTATTTTTCAAACTAGAATAATTGTAGAGGGCCAGAGTCACAGAGCCACAGGATAGACATTGCTCATGTTCCTGGAAGTTTAATTGTGTTTAAATATCTAGGATTTTTAAAAGTAGCTCAGCTGGTAAATAAGTTAAAATATCATTTTCATACTACATGATGTTATACCCTATGACCTATGAATGGGAATATAGGTACAAAGCCTTACAGGGGCAAATCCAGGTTTCAAGGAGACTAACATGTTTGTGATTTGGAGAGCCAACCGTAGGAAACATGTACAAAATTGCAAATCCAAAATTAGATACAAAAATGAATGTTTATTTGTAAAAAGAAAAAAGTTACAGCAAATTTTGTACTTAAAAATGTGACACAATGGCTCATGCCTGTAATCTCAGCACTTTGGGAGGCCGAGGTGGGTGGATCACGAGGTCAAGAGATCAAGACCATCCTGGCCAACATGGTGAAACCCCGTCTCTACTAAAAGTACAAAAAAATTAGCTGGGCGTGGTGGTGCGCGCCTGTAATCCCAGCTACTCGGGAGGCTGAGGCAGAAGAACTGCTTGAACCCGGGAGGCGGAGGTTGCAGTGAGCCAAGGTTGTGCCACTGCACTCCAGCCTGGCGCCTGGTGATGGAGTGAGACTCTGTCTCAAAAAAAAAAGTGACAAATACCGCAAACATGCAAAATCCAGAAATAACATAACTTTATTATTAGTCGTCAGATACCTCTCTAATTTTTTCACAACATTTTTGTATACTTTTTGATCACCTCTTTACATGGTATCAATTAGTAAGATGTTCTATAGAGAAGCCTGAATGATAAATGAGTACTTCCTCTAACATGGTCAATTGAAATTTGTTCCTATACCTGTAGATGTTCTTACTGTTTGTAGTATTGCTACATATTTTTATACAACAAAGACAGAATTCTCATAAATTCTACTTTATGTGATTTTTAAATTAAAACTAAGTATATTAAGCATTTATAATTTAATATACTCCAATGCATTTTTAGGATGAAACAGAAGAAATCAAAGAAACTCCATCTTAGCAGTGGGCCTTTTCAAGCTGCAACTTCAAATCACCAGAATTACCCATTCATTCTTCGCCACTTTTCTAAGTGGAAAAATATGAGAAACTCTATTGTGTACCTATTCAATTATACTACTAATAGTATTATTTTATATGTCACTCACCGTTTGCTCTTTTTTAGAAGAGCATTTCCCTTCTCTCCCAAGTGATTTTTTACTCAACTTTCAAGGTCTAGTTCAAAGGTTGTTATTCTATGAGACGTTCTCAGGACACCTCAAGAAAAATTAATTGTGTCTCTTTCTTCTTTTTAATGCCTTTAACCCCTAGTTTGTCATTTAGAAGATATCTTATAGTTAAATATTTATCTCTGATAAATAAATATTAGGTTATAATATTTATAAAGGCAGTGTCTCATTCTTCTTTGTAATCCAGGAACCTATCCTTAGAGTGTTGTGCTGGTAAATGTTTAACAGCTGATTTCTGGGGTCAGGAAGCAACTGACTTGGAGCATCAG
This sequence comes from Cebus imitator, assembly GCF_001604975.1. Lineage (NCBI taxonomy): Eukaryota > Metazoa > Chordata > Mammalia > Primates > Cebidae > Cebus > Cebus imitator. The sequence continues at coordinate 11,547,903 of NW_016107331.1, forward strand.
TTAATTTCTATGTTTTAAATGCTCCCAACATGGTAGCTACCAATGCAGAATCACTGATCACAGAGTTGGAAAGAGATGCATAATGGCACACTATTCTGGGGCATTTCCACTAGACAAATATAATAGATGCATGAATAATAATAAAATGTAGCCAAATAATTAAGAAGTTGTGAGTTTTGAGTATTTATTACCTTTGCCTTTAATCTAATTAATTGTATGTCTGTATAATTTTACTTTTCATTTATTCTGTTATTTATTTTGTTGAGACAGAGTCTCACTGTGTCACGCAGGCTGGAGTGCAGTAGTGTGATCTCAACTCACTGCAACCTCTGCATCCCGGGTTCAAGTGATTCTTGTGCCTCAGCCTCCTGAATAGCTGAGATTATAGGCATGTACTACCACACCAAGCTAATTTTTGTATTTTTAGTAGAGAGAGGAGTCTCATCGTGTTAGCAAGGCTGGTCTCAAACTCCTGACCTCAAGATATCCTCCCACCTCAGTCACTCAAAGTTCTGGAATTACAAGTGTGAGCCACCGCGCATGGCCTATATTATTTTAAATAATGACTGTGTTTAATAACTGGTTCACCAAATTCTTGAAAATTTGACAGTTGCTTCTCATAGAGCTAGTACAAACCAGCCCCAGCACAGTATTTTACATGGCTCCTTGAAAGTGAATATTGACAAATCACAACAGACATTTTCAGAGGGTTCTAGAAAAAATTTATATTTGTAGTGGAGGAGGAACATTAATTCTGACCCTTAAATTGATACTCATGTTATCCTCAGATAATCTGTTGCATTTATATGCAGCTTGCTATCTCTTCAATTCATAAAAATTCTCGAAATGTGTTGTTCTTAGAAGTAAATCACAGAGTAACACCAAGAGTGTTGTTGATCATTCCCTGAGTTCTTTCAAGCATCACATGTTCCTTTGTATAGATATGAGGTCAAAAGGAGCAACTATGACTTTCTACTCACAGAACCTATGCAAAATGGTCTTTCATCAAGGAAGATGATAAAGAGAATAGATGTTGTATCAAGAATTGTTGGGATTTCCTCAGATAAAAACTCTTAGAAGCTCATTATTACAATTCTGCCACAAGTCTCAGATTGTCCTTACTGGTCCTATTGGAGTCAATTGAAACAAGCAAGGCAAATAATACAGCTCTGGTGTGTTCCACAAATAACAGAATGACTTACTGTTATCTGCCCCTTGACATGAAATTAGATATTTCTGAGAGATTTCAGAATAAGTTTTATTTTTTATTCTAAATGTTCACACTTGTATTATTTGCTGTGTCATGTAGTAAATATTTAGAACCATATAATGAAAAATAATTGAAAATTTTCTTTTGTAAAAGCTATAACTTTTAAGTATGATTTTAATAAAAGGCTCATTTAAGTTTTTTCTATTTTATAGTAGCTAAAGAGAAATTAATTAGTCATGTCATGAACCAAAGCAATATAATACATGTTTGTAAAATTGTACTATAGTATCTTCCAGAATAAATTGGGTGGATTTCAAAACACTCTATCACAGCCCTTTAGATATTTAAAGTTAAGGAAAAAGAGAAACTGAAAGCATCAGAAAATTATGGACATGCATTTTAATATGTTTCAATAAATTAAGGATAGTTATATAAATTATAAGTACAAATTTCATGTGTTTCTTAAAACACCACAACTTGGTTTCATTTCTGAGTTCCATTAAGGAATTATAGAGCAAAAAAAAAAAAAAAAATTGTTGACTTGATTATGTCACCTTGGTAATTACTCTCATCATTTTAGCATTTCATTCGTAAGAATTGGCCTATGGTAAATTACAAACATAATAGTTTTTAAACATGAATTAGTAAAAACTGGCCAAGATAGGAAGTCGATATTAATAGGGGAGCAAAATGAATGGGGATGCATAAAAGCTAACTGCAACATGACACACAGGCTTCCTAAGAAATAAATAATGAGCTAATTCACCGTTTCTGAGAAGCAGTAGTTTCATACGCAGTTCCTGGGGTGGATCAAAAGAACCACCTAAATATGAGCACACATCTATCCATCTTCTAAAAGAAGAGGAAATACTCAACTATACACAAAGGCTGTGTTAAAACACCAGGCTTGCTCTCAGAAATCAGATAATCTTTGAGTCACTTTTCATTGACTTTTGTTTGGCCTGTGCAGACATATTTATGAATTGTAAGAGAAGCTTAGTTTTTCTCTGAGTCCTAAAATATTTGAAATAGAGATATCAAGTTCTCTTTTGTTTAGACGAATTTTTAGTGGACCAAAAATAAAATGAAAGGTTTTAGGTCAAAGATATTTTCATACGTTAAACCCACCAGGAAATGAGTACTTTAAATGACAGTCACCCCATAATACAAAGAAATGTTGTCTGATTTATCTGAAATACTAAATTATGTACTACTTACACTAGAAACCTTCTGTAAATTTTCTGTAAGTTAATCAAAATTTGCATCCTAAGAATCACTTCATTCATTTAAACTGTATTGATCTTAATCTCTGAAAATGTTCTGAAATTTTTGAAATTTATTTAATAATTATTAGACAAAGTAATAATTTCTTAGTGTTGTATACTACATTGTAATAGCTGATTTGCTTCTCTTTCTTTCCCACTAGACTATAAGTTCATGAAAATAGAATCCCATGTTATTTGGATTTTCGACGTAGTGCACATAAACTCATTATTTGATAAATGAATGATTTCTTAGAAAAAGATATTGAATTCAATTTATGTTACAAATGTTATGCATAGAAAAAAATGTGGAACAATATATGTCAATTTACTAATAGTAGCTTTCTCTAGGAAATGAGATGGGGAAAGGGTATTAGGAGTACTTTACTTTCTGCTTTATATTTGTCTGATTGTGTTCATCACAACCGCTTTACTACTTTCATAATAAAAATGATGAAAACATAAAAAAGTTGTACCTTAAAGTTAGTGGATGGAAAACTTGACAACCATGAAGCTTTTTGTTAATGTTTATGGTATAGTCTTTCACTAAATTGTATTACTACCTATTTTTTAAGAAAAATTGGATTTGAATATTTTTATAGTTAAGAACATGTCATTTCTAGTTATTTTCTGATGTCTTGGATTCATCTTCTCTTCACAGTTCTGTGTCTGCTTCTCTTTCTTCCAGAGTTATCAGTTTCCTTATTTTGTCATCATCACTCTAATAAGTGGCCAACAAGCACTACTGCCTAGAGTCTAGGAAATTTCACTCCATATTTTACTTCATCTATTTAGAATATTATGATCTTCAGAATACTTTCGTAGATCCTGTATATGTATTAACATATTAATATATTATGTATATATCTAACATCCCTAATCTATAAAACTAGAAAGTGGTGAATTTAAATTTCTGTGTTCTTCCTCTAACTAGCATCATCATTATCAAATTATGTATTTATGACATTGCCTATATTTTCCATTCACAAAGGCTTTTCCTGTTTAGATTTGGTAAGGCCAGGAAAAAAAAAGCAGTGGTAACAGAATGGTTTTGTAGTTAATAGAGCTACTTTATTATCTTGGAATTGCATTTCATGGATAGGAGTGGCAATTAACTGATGAATCCATTTGCACCAAAGCACTTTTCTCCCTGGGAAATGAGCTACAATTTCCTTCAACACTGAAAATTCTCCCAGGTATCTGAGCTCAGCTTGACTTCATTTCCCACCCCTCTCTTCACGGCTAATAAAATAAAACTTTCTTCTTATTAACCATTACAGTGTGGTATCTCACATTTAACCTTTCCTTTTCATTCCCACTATTATCGCTTAAATCCAGGACCTGAAATATAAACGACTTCAATAGCTTGCTAACAGTGTTCCGTTTTTCTTTACATTGGGGCTAGGTTGTTCTAGCTTCCCCTTTTGCCATTTACCTGGTAACTGGTTTCCTACTTACTCCTAAATAAAATTTGATTTCCCTTAAACCAGTGCTCAAGGTCCCTGGATACCTTTCAGCTTGGTCTATAACTGTTAGACATTCCATTTGTTCCAGTCTAGTTGGAATACTTGTTGTTATTCCCCTTTCAACAACTTATGCTTTCCTTTCTCTACCCATTTTCTTATACCATTTGTATTAATAAGTTGCCTTTAGTTCTCATTTATCATCTGTCTACGAAAATCTTATATTCTTTAGAGCTTTAAATTCTTTAGGGTTAAATACCATGACCTTCTAGAAGCCTTGCTTTATTTCCATTATAGGTGGCTTCCTTCCTATGAATAGCTTTCTGTTTAGACTTACCACATATTTTCTCATATCATTTATATGCTCTGCTCCCATTACTTTCTCTACTTCCTGTGTATCAAGTAGTGTTCTCAATGCTGAGGGAAAAGTGGAAAACAAGAAGCAGTTTGCTTCCCTCCTGTGACAGGGTCCATTGTAGTGTATATTCATAAATGTTTAAAATAAATAACTTGATACATATATATGCTTTTAATTCTTTTTTAAACTTTTACTTTAGTTTCAGGGATACATGTGAAGGTTTGTTATGCAGGTAAATTTGTGTCATGAGGGGTTATCGTACATATTATTTCAGGTATTAAGCCTAGTACCAGATAGTTATTTTTTCTGCTCCTCTCCCTCTTCCCACCTCCACCTTCAAGTAGATGCCAGTGTCTCTTGTTCCCTTCTTTGTGTTCATGAGTTCTCATCATGTAACTCCAATTTACAAGTGAGAATATACAGTATTTGGTTCTCTCTTTCTGCATTAGTTTGCTAGGGATGATAGCCTCCGCTCCATTCTTGTTCACAAAACAAACAAACAAACAAACAAAAACGTGATCTTGTTCTTTTTTATGGCTGCATAGTATTCCATGGTGTATACATATCACATTTTCTTTATCCAATCTGTCACTGATGGACATGTAGGTTGATTCCATGTCTTTGCCATTGTGAACAGTGCTGCAATGAACATTCACGGGCATGTGTCTCTATGATAAAATGATTTTTATTCCTATGGATATATACCAAGTAATGGGATTGCTGGGTTGAATGTTAGATCTGCTTTTAGCTCTTTGAGGGATCACCATACAGCTTTCCACAATGGTTGTACTAATTTACATTAGCACCAACAGTGTATAACTATTCCCTTTTTTTTTGGCAACCTTGCCAGCATCTGTTATTTATTTATTTATTTATTTTTGCCTTTTTAATAATACCCATTCTGACTGGTGTGAGATGGTATCTCATTGTGGTTTTGATTTGCATTTCTCTAATGATCAGTGATATTGAGCTTTTTTTCATATGGCTGTTAGCTGCATGTATGTCTTCTTTTGAAAAGCATCTGTTCATGTCCTTTGCCCACTTTTTAGTGGGGTTGTTTTCCTCTTGTAAATTTAAGTTCCTTATAGATGCTGGGTATTGGACCTTTGTCAGATACATAATTGAAAATTTTTTCTCCCATTCTGTAGGTTATCTGTTTACTCTGTTGATAGTTTATTTTGCTTTGCAGAACCTCTTAAGTTTAATTAGATCCCTTATCAATTTTTGCTTTTGTTGAGATTGCTTTTGTTATCTTTGTCATGGAAATTTTGCTCATTTCTGTGTATAGGATGGTACTGCCTAAGTGGTTTCCCAAGGTTTTTATAGTTTTGGGTTTTACATTAAGTTTTTAATTCATCTTGAATTGATTTTATGTATGATGTAAGGAAGCAGTCCAGCTTCAATCTTCTGCATATGGCTAGACAAATATCCCAGCACCATGTATTGAATAGGAAGTCTTTTCCCAGTGGTCCGTTTTGGTCAGCTTAAAGATCAGATGTTCAGAGGTATGGCCTTAGTTCTGGGCTCTCTATTTTGCTCCATTGGTCTATGTGTCTGTTTTTGTACCAGTACCAGGCTAGTTTGCTTACTGTAGCCTCGTAGGCAATCCCATTCACAATTTCTGCACACACAGACACACGCGCACACACACACACACACACACACACACACACACACACCAGAAATACAGCTAACCAGGCAGGTGAAAGACCTCCCAGGGATGAAGCCTTCTTGATCATGGTGGATTGGCTTTTTGATTGTGCTGCTGAATGTGGTTTGTAAGTATTTTGTTGAGGATTTTTGCATCAATGTTCATCAAGGATATTGGGGTAAAGTTTTCTTTTGTTATGGCTCTGCCAGGTTTTGATATCAGGATGATGATGGCCTCATAGAATGAGGGGGAGGAGTCCTTCCTCCTCAATTTTTTAGAATAGTTTCAGTAGAAATGGTACCAGTTCTTCGTACATCTGGTAGAATTTGGCTGTGAATCCATCAGGTGCTGGGCTTTATTTGGTTGGTAGGCTATTTATTACTGACTCTGTTTTTCTTTCTGATTCAGTCTTGGGAAGGTGTATGTGTCCAGGAATTTGTCCATGTTTTCTAGGTTTTCTAGTTTGTATGTGAAGGTATGTTTGTAGTAATTTCTGATGATAATTTTTATTCCTGTGAGGGCCAGTGGTAACATCCCCTTTTTCATTTCTAATTGTGTTTATTTGGATCTTTTTCCTTCTTTATTAATCTATCTAGTGGCATATATATCTTATTAATTTTTTTGAAAAACCAACTCCTGGATTCATTAATCTTTTGAATGGTTTTTTTGTGTTTTGATATCTTTTAGTTCAGCTGTGATTTTGGTTATTTCTTGTCTTCTGCCAGCTTTGTGGTTCATTTGTTCTTGCTTCTCTGATATTTGAGTTGTGATATTAGGTTATTAATTTGAGATCTTTCTAACTTTTTGATGTGGGCATTTAGTGCTATGAATTTCCCTCTTAACACTACCTTACCTGTATCTCAGAGATTCTGGCATCTTGTATCTTTGTTCTCATTAGTTTCAGAGAACTTCTTGATTTTTGCCTTAGTTTCATTATTTACCCAAAAATCGAATTTAGGAGCATATTGTTTAATATCCATGTAGTTGCATGATTTTAAGGAATTTTCTTAGTCTTCTATTTTTACTGCACTGTGGTTTGAGAGTGTGTTTGGTATGATTGTGGTTCTTTTTCGTTTGCTGAGGATTGTTTTATGTCCAATTATGTGGTTGATTTTACAGTATGTGCCATGTGGCAATGAGAAGAATGTATGTTCTGTTATTTTGGGGTGAAGAGTTCTCTAAAGGTGTAGAAAATTCATTGGATCCAACTTTGAGTTCAGGTCCTGGATATCTTTATTCATTTTCGGCCTCAGTGATCTAATACTGTCAGTGGAGCGTTGAAGTCTTCCACTGTTGTTGTGTGGGAGTTTATGTCTCTTTGTAGGTTTCTAAGCTTTATGAACCTAAGTGTTTCTGTGTTGGGTACTTATATATTTAGGATAGTCCGGTCTTTTGTTGAATTGAACCCTTTACCAATATTTAATGCCTTTCTTTGTCTTTTTTAGTCTTTGTTGGTTTAAAGTCTGTTTTGTCTGAAATTAGAATTGCAATGCCTGCTTTTTTCTGGTTTCCATTTTCTTGGTAGATTTTCCTCCATGCCTCCATTTTGAGCCTGTGAGTGTCATTATGTGTGAGATGGGTCTCTTGAAGATAGCATACAATTGGGGCTTGCTTTTTAATCCAGCTTGCCACTCTGCCTTTAGGTGGGGCATTTAGCTTGTTTATATTCAATATTAGTATTAATATGTTTGAATTTGGTCCTGTCATTGGGTTGTGAGCCGGTTATTATTCTGGCTTGTTTACGTGGTTGCTTTATAGTGTCACTGGTCGGTGTATTTAAGTGTGTATTGTATTAGCTGGTAGCAGTCCTTCCTTTCTCTATTTAGTGCTCTTTCAAGATCTCTTGTAAGACAGGTCTGGTGGTAATGAACTCCCTCAACTTTGGCTAATTTGAAAAGGATCTTATTTTCCTTTGCAGAGGAAGCCTAATTTGACTGGATATGAAATTTTAGTTGAAGATTTAAAAATATTTTTTAAATTATTAATTAGCTTTTAACTGGCTGATTTGTGCCATGCCATGTCTTAAAATGACAAACATCTTGTATTTTTTTAAAGGATTTATTCATTATCTGGTTTCAGGTATTGTGTGGTAGAAAGTTCTTCAGAAATTACCAGACCCTGGAGGGTCCTTGTTCTTACACACTCCAGCCCCCACCTTAGTTCTCAGTCCCTGCAAGCTTCATACACTTGTTAACAAATGCAGAGAAAAATTACCACACGTGTGACCCAAGTCATTTTCTTGGTCTGTTTTTCTGTCTTAATTTCCATAAGCTGATTATTGATTAAAAAGAAAACTTTTGGACTTTGGAGGGAGGGTAAATGCTGGCCAATATTTCATGAAAACAATTCACTGTCCTCTGGATCACTAGTAGAAGAAATAGACATGCAATCCTTTAATCCTACAAAGGTTAGATTGATGAATTTTATGTATCCTGTGGCAAATGGTGAAAATCAGAGATGACTCTCACCTACTCCAGCTTGCGGAGATAGACTAAGTTAAAATGGAATAAAAGATAATGTAATCAAAGAAAAGAAAGTTATTTCATTCATTTTTGTTGTTCATTAATTCAATAAATATTAAGCACCTTCTATATGCCAGTCACTCTAGTAGACACTAGAGATGCAGTAATAAAAGAATCTCTGATACTTATCCTTGGTGACAATAAGAAGAGAAAATACAGGGATGAAAAGGGAATCTAATGAGGGGACAGAGAAACAGAGACGAGAACTTTAACATTAATCTAGACTATAATATGATTGGAAGACCTAGGGATATTCAGGATATAAGTTGAAGAGTTCCAATGGGAGAATCATTTATGAAACTATTGTTTCATTGTACTTAGTAGTATCAAGCAGTCAACAAAATTGATACACATATCAAACATGATTTACTACAAGCATGGCTTTCAAAATGGATATATGTGACTCGTGAAGAGCCTTGTTTGATTGACTGTTGCTAGACTTTCAATTTTGACATATATATTTTTCATTAAGAGGTCCTGTTCTCTCTTGCAATACTGATTGACCAGCTGCCAAACCACTTAAACTACATTTGGACCACAACTGGCAGAATGTATTCTAATGTGAAAGATAATACAGTGAGTACTTCTTTGTAATTCCATGTTCAAAATGAAAGTAAAAATAAGGACCAAAAAACACATGATAAATTTTCAACTTCAAATGTACCAGTGGATCCATGAAGAGTCTATGAAATAGACTGAAATAGACTCTTCATGGATCCACTGGTACATTTGAAGTTGAAACAGATAGCAAAGAGTCTTTTGCTTTGCTATCTGAAGGAGAACTGAAGCTGTTTATATTGTGCTGCCACTTCAGCAGTGAGTCAGGAACACTTTATCCTTCCATGGCATGAAGACTGGAAGTGACTGCAGACAAAACAACCAGTCAGAGCAATTATTACATGTTCTTTGGAACTCTGTGCCATGTCTCTTGATAAATAGGATTTTGTGATAAAAGCATCAAGATGTAGACATGTGACTAGTGATGAGAATTGTTGTTAAGTAGATTTATAAGGTACAAATGCATGTATGTCCTTGGATGTGAATTTACCCCCAGGGCAATGTTTTCCAGCATGTGGTTTTCAGGTAACTTGTATCACTAGAAAATTCCAATCTCTAGGCTCCTTCTACAGAGATTCTTACTTCTTAGGTCTACTGTGGGCCCTGCGTTTCAGCGCTTTGAACAAGTCCTCCCCAGAGGATTCTAATGCAGAGTGAAGTTTGAAAGCTATGGACCTAGAAGAAAACGAATCACTTCCAATCAATCAACATAACTAAATTGTTAACAGAAAACTGTAATTTTATGTATTCAACAGTACAAAGTATATATGATATTCTAAAAGAATGTAAAACAAATATATTATATTGAGAGTATTCATAATCTACCCTACTAAGTTTTTAACAAGTACATGCTGGATCTTCTATATTCACTTAGAAAAGGAAAACAATATACAGAGACCTACTAAAGAACCTGGTTCTGAAAGGGAAAGACTTACCTTTTCTCATAGTCTTGAGCATCTCTTTTCCTCTTCTGACCTTGTCTGTTCTGAAACCTAAATGTCCTACAGGTGGTCTTCCTAGATGACAGTTCTCCCTGCCCTTAAATATATGGAGTTAATTGAAGCTCCAGACAGCTCAGCTGCAGCTGAATTTCTCAAACAGTTCTCTTTGCTCTGCCAGGACCTGGCCAGAGATTCCATGGGAGATGCCATTGGTAAACTGGATATGGGAGATTTACATAACAGCATAGTAGGAGAGAGGTTTTGGCAAAGCCTCTTCCAGAGAGGTGTTGAGAGAAAGGTTGAGATTTATGTTACTCAGTATCTGGACCTCAAGTAGTGTTTGCTTTGGGTTCTTAGGTGTGAAAGGCAAATTTTGCCTTTCCAAAAAGAAGAAACTTGTGAGTCTTTGCATATCATGTTTGCTTTAGGTTAAAGGGGAAAATGCAACTGGTCATTCATACAAATAAATTAAGAAATTAAGCTTAGGCCGGGCGCGGTGGCTCAAGCCTGTAATCCCAGCGCTGTGGGAGGCCGAGGCGGGTGGATCACGAGGTCAAGAGATCGAGACCATCCTGGTCAACATGGTGAAACCCCGTCTCTACTAAAAATACAAAAATTCAGCTGGGCATGGTGGCGTGTGCCTGTAATCCCAGCTACTCAGGAGGCTGGGGCAGGAGAATTGCCTGAACCTGGGAGGCGGAGGTTGCGGTGAGCCGAGATCGCGCCATTGCACTCCAGCCTGGGTAACAAGAGCGAAACTCTGTCTCAAAAAAAAAAAAAAAAAAATAAGCTTAAATCCTTTTGTTAAATAGTCACATTGGAATCCTTTACAAAGCCATCTCCTAAAACAGAGTTATACTGCTTCAATAAATATCCCTATTTTATGAAGCAAACCTGGGATTCATGCTATTGCAAATGTCAGAAATCCAATATAAACTGTAGTGCTTAAGCCTTAAAGCTTAAGTTGCCTGTGAATGACTGGCATCAGTCATTGCTGAATTCAGAGGTTCAAAATGTCACAGCATTCTGACTTTCACCATCTAGGTGTTGAGCCGATGTTATAGAAATCAGTCATTTCATCACTGTAAAATGCCTTCCTCAGGGAGGCAACATAATGGCTGGTGGCTTCAGATTCTCATCCTTTCAGCTTACCAGTCCAGATTCTCTTTTCAACAGTTGCAACAAAAGTTCTATATAGGAGTCCTGTTGGCTGCATGGATTCAATATCCATCCCTGAACTTATCACTGTGGATAGGAGAGCAGATAACATTGATTGTCCAGGTCATATGCCCATGGCTAGAGCAAAAGCAGGGAAGAATGAGGTCAGTTATGATGAAATCATGTAGATTTCAAAGGAAATTCTAAACTGCTGTTACCAGAACAGGGAATAAATGTCATACTGGCAACTAGCATCTATGTCTGTTATAAGGTACATCATAATAAGTAAGTAGTAAGGAAAGCAGCAGTGGGCTTTTTGTGCATCAACCTTTGTGATTGTTATCTACTTTAATCTGGTATGGATGACTATTTTAGCCAGAATGCCTTTAATCACTTTTTCTTGCCATAAGGCTTATACTATTTGATAAGTGTGTTATACTTTAGTGCAAAATGAGACCAACATTAAGACAGCTCTTCTTGCCCTTGGCTAACAGGAGCAGATGTAATCACTTGAACATTGCTGTACCATTAATTTACTTGGTTCTTTCCCTTCTGTAGGGGAAAATTGGATATGATACCACTTGATCCCTCTTTTTTTTCATAAGAGCCTGATTTTGAAACTGTTTTATGATTATTTTTTAATCCTTAAATTCCTGGGATTTTGGTGATAAATGTCATTCAAACAAATTGGTTGTTAGTGAAAATACTGTTATCTGAGAACATGACCCTTAAAAAAATGATTTTTTTCTATTTCTTCACATCCTGTTAACTCTTCAGATTCACTATGATTATTTAAATATATGTAGAGTGAAATCTAATTCTTCTGGTGCAGAACATTTTTTTCTTTCATTTGTTTAACTATTTCCTACTCTCTGTCTCCTTTCTATCCCCAGGTCTCATGCTTTCTCCCTGTATAATTATTTGAGCAGCCGGAATGTTAAATTGTTCACCCAATAATTGAGGCTGTCTAAGCCTTAGTGATCAAAGTATGTCATGTTTAAGAAAGTTTTAGAAGAAATATGTTTCTAACTATAATTTTTAAGACTTACAGTTATGGCAGATTGGCTTTGATTTCTTCCTCATAGATGGCAAATTATGCTCCTATCTGTATAAAGTTAACTGGTTTACATTATTTCTGAGTAAGTTCCAGCAATTGTTCTTGTCAGGCTACCACTGGTGTATGGTTTTGTAAGCTGGCCTTAATCCTAAAGAGTAGGGCTACGAAGCCAACATGTGTCCAGTTCCATTTCTCAACCCTCTAAACTATGTAAGTTTCTTAGTGCTGACATACTCACTGGCCTGCATTATTTAAACAGCTGATCACAGAAAGAAGAACTTGTCAGATAGCTTCCATTTATATATGAACTTTTCATTTTTAAAAGTACTTTCATGTACGTTGTCTCACTTAATTCTCATAACAGATGAGGTCTTACTATCTTAGTTTGCAGGTCAAGAGTAGAACTTAGGAACCTTAATGACTTTCACCAGGTTATATAACTAAGAAATGACAGAGTCAGATCTTTGACTCTGGACTGTCTGTGTTCTTTCCATCAAGCCATTGCCTGGAATCCATTCCAGCATTTGCAGACTGTGAGACAGAGCTAAGCATGTGTGAAAGACCCACTGCCATTGTGCACATCCATCAAAATGGATTTGAGGCTGAAGAACGTGCAGGCATCTCAATTGGAAGGCATGGGAGCTTGATAGAATTTGAGACATTAGGAATACACTGGAAAAGGAATGAACGGGTAGAAGACATTTTAAAGGATATTAAGAATACTGAACACCACTGCTTTGACACCTAAATCTTTGATATAGTATTTAAAGGGTACTGACTTTGACTACAAGTTAGTTCTTGTGCTACTTATACACAATGCAAGTAAAAGAAGTATTTTCGTTGAATGTCATTTCATTTGAAATATGTTTAAGTTTGAATACGTTCAAGCTTACTCATTCCCAGCTTGCTAATATGTAAATGAGAGTTTACCTTTTCTCTTAAGCCTTTTTTATGTTTTCAAATTTCAATGGAAATTAAAGGAAATCTTTCCATATCAGAAACAGACACAAATCAATGCTTTGTATCCCTAACAGCAATTATTTAAAGTCAGTTAACTTATTGTTGGAACTCTGAATTGCAAAAGGAAAATATTTTATCTAACCTAATTTTTGTCTTATTTCTAGAATGTCAATAACAACTGTCGCAAATGATATTTTTGAAGAGTATAATATAAAATGACATTAGGTTGTCAGTTTCACTTACTAGCAAGTAAGACATGACTTGAATTCTAAACGAGGCCTCGCCTGCATCTTTCCCTTGGTGGTATTATTTTTCTCTCAATTTCCTCACGATGTTGTATTTACAAAGCTAAGTACAGAAAATCCAATTTGAGAGGCTGGAAGCAGATCAAATGGTTTAATGAGCTCAGCTTTATTTATATTAGGTGGGGAAATCAAAGCTGAGACTAATAATTTCTGTGCCCATTAAAGAATAAGAGACCTAATTAAACCCACACAGTGAACCAGGTTAGTGACTACTTATCCTGCACATTTCCTGTATGAAATAGTCCTGTCCCATCTCATCAGCTTTCATGTGAATCTTTACTAAGAAAGTGCAAATAGAGGTATCTAGCTATCCTGAAAGGATGGCAGCAGGTAGATACAGTGTGGTTGCACCCCAAAGTTATTGTATCTGGTGTGGCACAGAAACACAGTGATCCTTCTCCTGGCTTTTGAGAAAATACCTAGGCAGATACAAATTTTATTTCAAAAGAAGATTATTGCCTAGATAGAAGGTATCATAATGTCTGCATCTGGAACAGCCGTAACATTTGAAATTCAGATCTAGCTGCTTTGCATGAGCAGATATCATATATCCAGGGAACAGTCAGTGATGGTCAACTTGTAAATGACTGCCTACCTGTAAGAATGGGTCAGCACCATATTAGCATAGTCTTTAGTCAAGGAAAATGGCAATTGAGAGTATGAATATAGCGATACAGTTTCTAAAATCATACAAACAAATGATAGAGCATGTAACTTGAAAACTTTTTGAAATTGAAAAAACACAGTGGAATACCTGATATAGTAATCAAAGCCCTCCAAACAGTTTCATTTTGAACTAGTTAAAATAGCATAATCATTATCTTCTAGCTTTATCTGCCAGATTCAATCATAGAAGATGCTATCCAGTGTGTTTGTCAGTGCAATCTAGGATCTATGATGACAGATCTTCATGAGTAGAATTTGGAACTAAGTAAACATAGTATTTATGCTAAATCTTGACTTGGGCTTGGGTACATCCGACGCTTATAGTGTCAGTGGAGCCCAAATGGTGAGACCAGTAAAGTTATCATCAGGGAGAGTTTAGTATGAGCTCCAAAAATTCTCTATGGCTTTTTAACTGCCATAAAAATAGGCAGGAAAAAATATTTCAGTAAAAGATTTGATTCAGAGGCTCAATATAGGTTGCCCACTCCCTGTGCTTTAAGGTTTATGGAAAGAAAAGCCTCTAAGCAATTTTCCAAGTTCTAGATACATGTGTAGTCTTATTTGTGTAACTTCTGTAATTAAGGCTAAATGCAGACAGCCAAGAGTTTGGTTTGGCCTGTATTTACTTGAAATGGCTAATACCTATTTACAGGCTCATAAATATTTCAGTGTTTCCACTGTATCAGTTTGTGGAACCCCACCCCCACTCATGAACAACTAAAATTGGGTCACAGATAAGCTAGATTCCTTGCGGGGAAACGATTTTGGGGAGATGAATATGGTAATTTAGTTTCTCTTAATGTGTGGGATGAATTTATTCCAACAGGTTTACAAGTTACAGCCTTAGCCTGCAGCTTTCTGTGCTGCTATTTTAAAATGTCATACTTAAAGGAGGCACAGGAACTAAAAATAAGTAAATTTAGGCGTGAAGTCCTAGGGCCTTGGGGTAGGACATTTGGGATCCTATGGATCTTTCAGTAACTATTAAGCCCACAGTTGTCTCAGGGCTTACTTCTTTTTGTGTGTGAGTTAAAATAAAAATGATTGGTTTTTCCCCATTGAAGATCCCACAGATAAACTTAAGAACTAATTATCTTAATGGAAAAGTGATGCTTAAACAGAAACCTTTCCTTATAAACAAACATATATTGAATTTTCACAGTTAATAAAGCTAGGGCTTAAATATTAAAAGCACTCTGTGATTCAGAACACCATAATGTGTAGCTAAACAATGAATTTTATACAAGTGCTGTGCACTTTTGAGTAAGAAGATTAAATCTAGCTAGTTAGGGGTAAGATACCAGAGCCCAGGTGAAAAGCACTGAGGTCCTTGTGATAGTGTAAAGAAGTGAGGAAGGTGAGGTGATAAAGTGGGAATGGAAAGGAAAGCAAATACCTGATACCAGAGATAAGGGTTATTGCTGTGTATTCAGATGAAAAGGTATATGTGCTCTCTTTTTCTTTTATTTGGTTTTTGAGTTAGGATTTATTTTCCTGAATTGTTTAGTTGCCAGAATACTGGGCGAAAGATATTTGGAGATGCTCTCTGGTATCAGGTTTGGAAATACGTCATATCTCCATCCGTGGTTTCTATTTCAGAATGACAAAAGGATCCTGGGCCACCCAAGCTCCAGGGATGGCTTGGCAGGCAGGGAACTCAGGGGCCTAGCAGTGCTTTCCCCTGAAGCCATGAGCAAGGCTGTTGGAGTTACATTTCCTTTTTCGAAAATTCAAGAGGCTATACTGACAAGAGATAGGATGAAAACAGAGTATCACTAAAATGCTTCTAAAATATTATCTTCGTTTATTTTTAGAACCTAAATGTAATAACTACTATATAGTTACTTGTAACCTACATGTAACTGAACCTCAGTTCTCTCAAGTTCAAGTTTATGTTTTCATGTTTTTCATCTTAAATAACCACCATGTATCAAACTTCAGTACACAGTAGAATCGCTTGGAAAACTTTAAAAGTAGTACAGACACATAGGCCCAATCCTAAATAAATTTCTGCTCCTAGGGCCTTGGTCACAAGCATGAGTATTTTCTAAAATCTCCTCAGCTGATTCTGACGTGCAGCAGGATTGAGTTCCTACTCTCTAGACACTCATGCCTGTAACATCTGTTTATCTCAATTAATTATTCTCTTGGTGATCTTAGCCATTTCTTCCATTGTATGGCCAGCCTGTCTAGTGTTGGATGACTTTGAGACAGAGGTGAATGACAATGAAATTGAAGGTTTGGGCATTTTCAGCCTGCAGGGAGAAAGGAAGCATGTTAACAATATCCTGTTTTAGAAACAAAAGCAACCTCTGTATGCCTGAATCATTTTAGTAGGTTAATAAACCCTAAATATTGCTCTATTAACTGCTCTCCTTACTCTGCCAGCATTTAGGATTTGAAAACATTAAACCCTTGTTTACATCCTCTATAAATCAGCAGTGATTTGTTTCTCTCCTGGGATTTAGTTAAAAGCAGTACTCAGTTGTCCACACATTTTACAAAACTGAACTACACAAAATGATTTAAAAATGTAAAGTAAAATTCCTAATTCCTAAATAAATGCACATGATTGTATGCATACTTCATAATGAAGGGTCCAGGGTTCCACCAAAACTTTTGTTGTTGTTGTTAAAAAAAACTTACTTTGTTCTCTCAGATGCAAACTATAGCATGAGTGTTCTCCCTAGGGTTTAGAATGCTGCTCATTGCTTTAATGCGCTAAAGCTAAATCTTTCCTTTCAGTAGAAGGCATACTCTCTAAATTTCTTGCCAGGCTAAGTGACACATGAGACAATTTATATCCACTAAGATTTCAGTAACTTGATGCAATAGCCTTGGTAACAAAATTCTACCAAATGAAAAGCGTCAAATAGCGCAGTATGGTGCTCATAGCTAGTGGGTCTCCCCCATCGACTTCCCTGGGATTTGTGCCAAAGTAAAAGGCTTTAGAGTTTCCACTGCTACTTCTTGGTTACAAGCTTGGTTATAAGCAAGCTTCTCTGACCAGCACTGGCAACCTTGAGACCACTCCCAATTCATCATCACAAAACACCTGCCACACATTAATTACAGCATAACTCCTGTTTTGCATAATTCTACCTCTCTCTAACATTCTCCCGCCTTTCTGCTCTGTTTTCCATTTACTCCTCTTACTCACAGTTTCTCACCTCTTCCCCCATGCAGAATATAACTTGCATAAAAATCACACAAGTAGTCAAAGGGCAAAGCCAGGAGCTAGCATATTACAGAAACAATAATATGGCCTAAGGGCAAAAGAAAGATTTTTTTTTTTAGGCCATGTCTTATATAAACCAGATAGTTGAGCATTTTAATACAATTATCAAAATAGATGCGTAACTACTACCCAGAAAGAATATGGGATTTAGTATAAAAATCAGTGACCTTTGTGGACATAGAGGTGAAATAACAGATATAATTACTTTTTAATACATATGATCGTTTTTCCTGTTTGTGAGACATAAAGGAAGGGCATGCTGTCAGATAAAACAGTTTGTCAAGAGACTGCCACAGGCAAAAGACATAGCCAGTAGAGTGCCCATCCCCCACCCTTCTGCTGCACATTCAGAATGGCAGCCTGGGAACCAGGGGATCACCAATCAGCAAAGAGAAACGGGCCACCAGACCCACACATTTTCATTTCCATTGCATTTATTCTAGTTACTTTCACTGATAATCGAAACAGGGAGGTGAAGCAAAGCTGTTTTACTGTTGTTTCACTGTGATCAATCCAGAAACTATGAATATGCTGTTAAGAGTAAGCATGGCAGGTAAGCTTCAACATGTGAAAACGTCTCAGTTCTCAACAAGGCAAGAGTGACAGACTTGAAGAGTTAGGCATAGTTTACTGATGAGATAATATTCAAGAAAATGCCATCTAATAATAATGGCAATAATACATAAGTGCTTATTACTAAGTGCTACCGTGAAATGGTGCTATTATCATCACCACCCCATTTTAAAAATGAGAAAACCAAGGTAAAAAAAAATTACATCAAATTAATGCAAAGTCCCACAGCTAGCAATACATAACTTAGCTGGTATTGAACCTGCTCCAAGGTCCTTGCTTTGGACCATTAGGCCATGGTTCTGTTAACCTTTGTGAAACTTCTGTGCCTTACAAACAAGATTAAATATTTGCAAATGCTTTAGAGCTGAACAGCACGATGCCAGGAAATGAAATATGAAATATTTCATTTGAGCAGGACATAAAACAATGCCTTTCAAAAAAATAAGTCAGTCAAAGATCATTTCACTGCTTTGTTACTTTGTAAATATTATTTAAGCCTCCATTCTAAAATCCTGCCTTTCAATTACAAAGTAATATTTTTCTTCTATCTCAGTACAATTCTCTTTCCCTGCATTCCAACGTAGGTCCTGAAAACTGAACAATTTCAAGATTAAACCTCTATTCTTGATATTGAGGATCAGTGGGAAATAAGTACACACTATTAAGTAGACATGACTTTGGATTGGTACCTCCTTGGATTTCATTTATGGAGGGAAAGTGGAAGCTCTTCGGGAGGCTTCATGGCACTTTGAACATAAGCATTCTTGAACTCATAGGCAACAGAGCCATTTGTGCTGTGAGTGGATTTTGGAGGAGTGTCAAAAAGACCTGGCAGGTAACAAAAGATGATAACACTGAAGGCCTCAGTTAAAATGTGTAAGATATAAGTAAGAATTAATGTCTTCATAAATGTAAGTTAACCTCAGCTTTTATACGGTGGTGAGAATAGGACCAGAGACTCACAGTTCCAGAAACCAGTCCTTGCTCTGCCCTTAAGAACTGTCTGTCTAGGTTGGGTGCAGTGACTCATGCCTGTAATCCCAGCACTTTGGGAAGCTGAGACAGGTGGATCACTTGAGGCCAGGAGTTCGAGACCAGCCAGGCCAACATGGAAAAACTCCATCTCTACCAAGAATAGAAAAATTAGCCAGGTGTGGGGGTGCACACTTATAGTCCCAGCTACTCGGGAGGCTGAGGCAGGAGAAGTGCTTGAATCTGGGAGGCAGAGGTTGCAGTGAACCGATTATTTGCCACTGCACTCTAGCCTGGGTAACAAAGTGAGACATAGTCTCCAAAAAAAAAAAAAAAAAAAAACTCTAACTAGAGGAAAGGAGCAATCTCTCAGTTCTTCATCTTCTAATCTATACAACAAATAATGGACTAAATAATGTTTGCTAACCTCTTTGATAATCAAACAGATGAAGTTCCTGGACCCCTAGTTTTACAGGTTGAAAACTTATAGATTAAATCCCTCAAACTCTTTACAATGCCTACACTGGTGATTTTTGTTAATTTGCAGTGCTGAGAAGTTGACATACAGTGAGTGTATTTTTTTGTTTGGCAAGATGGCAAGGCCAGCCCAGAACTTTGAAAGATATGAAAACAGCATGAGAAGGAAAGTCAAGAAGGCTATTGGGCTAGTTAGGACAGGCATTCTGGAAAAAGGGCAGTCACTGAGGAGATGGCTTTGCTCTGTGCTGAAGACAAACTGGAATGAACTGACAATTTTGCTTGCAGGAGAGAGGGTGATGAAAAGTTTAGTTTTTGCTCTCTTGCTTTAGTGTACTATGCTTTATACATTGGTTCAGACTATCTAATCAGGATCTCATTAAGGGAAAGCTTAGCATTGTTTGAGTTCTCTTTCCCACAGCAGAGCTAAAAGTAAACAGCAGCCAAAGATAAACAAGGAGCATTGCTTTTTCCTGTGTTGTACAATAGTAAGTCTAATTTATTGACAATTATTGTTGGTAGTATAAATACTGAATCTGAGATGAACTTTGCAAAGAGCCTGCTGGTTTCTAAGCTTTACCAAGCCAGCAGACTTTCTTTTGTTGCTAAGAGAATTTTTTTTCCAGATCAGGATTTCTTAAATAGCAGGCTTTGTATGCTGGAAGACACAAGTGACCCACTTGCTACTCAGGTCCAGCTTTAAAAAAAAAAAAAAAAAAAATTCTTCAAATCAGTGAATGGCTGCACTTCAACCCTTCTCTGCTGTTATTTCTTGTAAAAGAAGTAGAGAAGATAGATTTATGAGTAAAGAATGGAGCTTCTGCTTCTGAATCCTCCTTTGAGGTCATCTGAGCCATGGTTTAGGAAAGAATTCCTACCAAAATCCCTGAAACAATGAACCAATTCCACTATTCCCTCTTCTCCCTCGTATCCAGCTATTCCCATAAGCCCAGAGAGAGGACCTGACCCCATAGAAGCAAAGGTGCCCTGGATTGTAGACCTGGTTTGTGAAAGAAAATTGTATTTACCCAGATCTGCCTCACAGTTCTTTCTTGACTGACTGCTTATTTATTTCTGGCTATATTTACAAAAGACTTCAGACTGGCTTAGATATCCTTAAAGCTAGTCTTGGTATCTTTTCATTTTTTTCTTTTTTTATCTGGCCTACTCCACACCCTGCCCATAAACATATTTTCTTAGTATTTATGCCCATTTACTCATGACCACTTATACAATATACGAGATCTATCCTACTCATGCTGCGATGTCTTGCCCTGCTCCAGTTTTAAGACATCTCTGCCATCAAGGACCAGCCTCTTTAAACACCACCTGTTCCAGGCAGATTTATCATGACACTCAACATGTCTGAGCCAAAGTCCAAGTGAAAACACTAGATTTTTTTTTTTAATAGAGTCTTGCTTTGTTCTGTCACTGAGACTGGAGTGCAGTAGTGCAATCATGGCTCACTGCAGCCTTGAACTCCAGAGATCAGGGAATCTTCTAGCTTCAGCCTCTTGCGTAGCTAGGACTACAGGTACACATCACCACTTGGCTAAGTATTTTTAAATTTTTATTTTATGGTGGAGACAGGTTTTGCTGTGTTGACCAGGCTAGTCTTGAACTCCTAGGTTAAGTGGTCCTTACCTTGGACTTCCCAAAGTGATGGGATTACAGGCATGAGCCACCACACTCTGCCAAAAGTATTAAAACTTTTTTCTTTAGGGTTTTTACAAAGAGATTTATGTACAATTCCACCCCACATTCTACTTTTTCACGTTGTGAATGTTGGCCAATATTCTTTCCATCTATCTTTTTATATTCTTCATGAACTACATAGAAAATAATTTATGCAAATGTACCTATCTTTCAGCAATTTGCTTGTTTAATCAATATAATGTTTCAGAGGTGATTCCAAATGATACGCATACCTTTAGTTGACTCACTTAAACTATTACATTTTATACCAAGGTATGAATATGATATAATTTATTTCTCTATTATCTATTAATTAGTTGTTAATAGATAGAAATGTAGATTTTCCTGAATTTTTCATTGTTATAAACAGTAGTTCAATGAACACATTTCCAGATATATATGTGCAAAGTTTCTCTGTAACATGTAACTAGAAATAAAATGGCTTGACCTCATGTAGCTATATCTTAAATGTTAGTAGATATTGACAAATTACTCTAAAAAATGGCTGCAACAATTTATACATGACCAGCCGTGTTGAAGCGTATCCCCACAGATTCGCCAACACGTGGTGTCTTGCTCTTTAAAATAGTTGTCCAACCATTTTTTTCTAATAGGTTGTTTATTTTTGCTTAGTGATTATAGAAATTTATTTTATAAATATAATCATTTGTTAATTAAATATATTGCAAATATCTGCTTCTGGTTTTTGTTGTCTTTTAAATTCTGTATATCAAGTGAAGTATTCAAGTTTGATACAGTCATATTAACCAGTATTTTCCTTAACTCTTGATTTCAAAAATCACCTACAGTATTTCAATGTCATACTCTCTTATAGTATTTTCTAAAATACTTAAAGTTTTGTTTTTTTTTACATTTAGATATTTTATTCATCTGGAATGTACTTTTGTGAATGATGTCAAGGAGGGATCTACTTTTTAAAAATAATAACCAATTATCTCTAGTATTTATTAAGTAATATCTTTCCCCATTTACTTGGTCATATACTAAAATTACCATTCACATGTGGGTAGGCTCTCTCTTCTGTTCCATTTGCTTATTCCTGCACCAACACCATACTCTTTTAACTGCTGTATATTTCTCCTTTAATCTGCTAATGATGAGATTATATTAATAGATACCAAATATTAAAGTCTTTGAAATGCTTAGATAAACCTTTTTGGTCCACTCTTGGATTCAAACTATTAATATTTAATTCAGGTTTTTGAATGTATATTCTAAGCAAGGCAGGTTTATAATTATTCTTTCTCATATGTTTTCGGTTTCTTGGTGTCTAAATTATAACATAAAAATGAAGTGGTGAGAAATGATACAATTTGTTTAAGATGGGGTTCTCTGTGCATTTTAACTTTTGCTCGTAAAACTTGATTGATTTTGGAGGTGTAGGGTGAATTTTGACTCTGTTTTCTTAAAAAATTTTTGGTCTAGCTATGTTTTCTATTTTATTGAGTCACTTTTGAGAGTTTTTTATTTTTATTTTTGTTTTCATATAAAATTTAAATTTTATGATTGTGTCTGGACCTTTTTACACTTAATGGAAATGTTCATATTCATTTTTTCCCCAAAGGAAAAATTTCTGAATCATCACTGCATTGCACAGTAGAATAGGAATTCAGGTACTTAGTCAAGTTAAGAATGCAAATAACAGGCAAGATTAACTTCCAAAACCTGAAGTCATCAACATGATTTTGTATTACTCTATCTTAAGCTTTACCTAAAAGTTCATTATTATTCAGATAAAGATAGTCCCCTAATCAACGTGTTTTGGAAAAGCCTCTGCCCCACCACAACTTCCTGAGATCTGAGTAGAAACTGCAATCTTGTGATCAGATTCCATATAATACTGGCAATTTTGTAATCACAAGGAAAAAACGACGACTGATTGTACATGTCAACCAGTTGTAGTCTGCTGATCTGATTAGAAGCTTGACAAATGCCTGGTGGTGATTGCCAATAACTACCATGCATACAGGGATGATAGGGTAGCTCAGTGTTTTGGAATTAGTGCTCTTATACAAGAATAAAGGAACAAAAACATCTGTAAGTAAGGTATCAGAAAAACAATTGTCTACAACCGAAAAGGCAAAAGAATAATGGAGCTTTCAAGGAGTGTGTCCATGTGGTTCCTTGAAGGGGCTCCTTAGGGTGCTGTTGAATGTGTTCCAACACCAGCTTGTTGTAAGTTTCATTGATTTTGAAAACGTAGTAAAATGCTGCTGCACTTGCTAGCAGATACAATCCCACTGCAATTCATCTCATCCGCTGACAGAAATTCATCATTCTCCATGCTCTGTGCAATGGTCCCGAAAACCTTCCTGTTCCTATGGCCAGCATTAAAGAGCTCTGAATAAGCTAGTGGCTTTGGCATTTCAGAGAAAGCCACCATAAAGTAAATCCCCTAGGCCCCCAGGCTTAGAGAAAGGTGAGCGCCGCCAGTCTGGAGCACCAACTACTAGTGATTAAGAACCTGTGACTGTGGTGGGTCACACGTGGCCCCTGGCCCTTGAGAGTTCTTTTTCGAAATATTTCATAAGGTAGTAGTATTATAAAGTAATAATAGTTTATTAAGTATTCAAATATATGGTGAGTCATATTATTTTCTTATATCTAAGGTTATGTCCCATTGTTTTTGTGCCTTCTTTCTTCTCATGATCAATAATGCCAAAGATTCTTAGTATCTTTTCAAAGAATTAGCTCTTTAAACAATTATATTTCATTTATGTGACCAATAAATTTTATTAACTGCTATATGCCAGACTCTAACTAATTGGATTACTTTTTTAAAAAAGTAAAAAATAATAAAATCTAGATACCTGTTCTTTAGGATTTTATGAGGCAGAGATAAGTTTTTTCAAAAAGAAAAAATAATTATGTGATGTGTTAAGGAGATAATAAATGCTATGAACAAAATGAAGAAGAGTGAGGAAAATCAGAAGTGCCGCATGCTGGGAGCAGCATGTGGGCTGCAGTTTTAAAGAATGTGGGCAGAAATATTATTGAGAAGATAAGATTTCAGCAAAGATTTAAAGGGGGCAGGAAAGTTAGCCATGTGAGCATCCCAGAAGTAATATTCCTGGTGGAGGAAACAGCCAGTGCAAAGGCCCTAAGGCAGGAGCATGCTGGGCATGTCTGGGAATTGCAAAGAGGCCAGTGTGGCTGCAGTAGAGTGAATGAGAGGGAGAAGAGAGAAGTCAGAATAGGTAAGCATAATGACTCTGAGTTTAAGAAGGCTGTGAAAGTAATGACATATCTGATACATAGTTTTAAATACAAACGGAAGTCAAGTAGAAGAGGTATGATGCTATTGCAATGTAAAGGCAAAAGATGATAGTCACTTGGATTAAGGTGGTAACAACAGACATGTAGTGATGAATTAAAGTCATCTATCTCTGCTGCCTTCATTTGTCTTTATTTTACCCATATTGGCTTCTATCATTGGTATTATCTTCTTTTTACTTTCTACAGTTGAGTCATTAACCACTTTGTCTTGTCTGTTTTGTTCTGGTAATTATAATTATATATATTTTACTAAGTCTCTTAATTTTATAATTTATTCTTTCTTTGCCTTACTAAGTTTTTGTTTTTCTCAACTTAATCTGTCAGTTTCTGAAAGCAACAAAATCTCTCATTATGGTTTTGGATTTGTAAATGTTACTTTATGTTAGTGTTTGAATTATATATTTTGAGGCTGTTTTCTTAGATGCTTATAGATCTACATTGTTATATCTTCTGGGAAAATTGTTTTTGACTTTTTTTTTTTTTAACATCTATGAGTGTTTTAAAGCCTTACCTTATACATGATTTCCTATTAGTGTTACTACCCCAGCTTTCTGTTCTGCTGTGGCATTTCTGGGCCATTTACTTTAAACTTTAAGGGTCATTCATTATTTTAGGTAAATCTGATATAGCACAGATCTGGATTTGTTTATATCAAGTCTAGAGCCCTGTTAGTGGGATTTATACATTTACAGTTATGTTGATTGCTAATAAACATTGAGTTATTTCTACTAACTTACTTTGTGTTTTCCATGCACTGAGCTTTTTGTTAGCTTCCTTTTTTGCTTTCCTTCCATTGATGTGATTAAACACTTTACTTTTTTGTTTACAAATTTGTATGGTTTATAAATACATATACTTAAAAATATTTTAAGTTAATAATGTCTTTATCTTCTTCTTGTATGACACAAGGACCTTTATTTCCTTGTGTGGTTTATAATTTTTTTAATTATAAGTGTGACTAGAGAAGAGTTTCTATACGAATTCTTTGTGCCTTTAGATAGGGGTCCTACGTAATTTAAAGGTTCTAGAGCAGTTTTGGCTTAACTTTTCAGCTTCATGTTCCTGATCTATGTGAATAGTGTGAATTTGGATGCTACCTCTACATGGGGCAAGGTTTGAAGTTCAGGTTTCCGACTGGTAACTCTTCACCGCTCTCCCCCGGCAGTGAGCAAAGGTTTTTCTGATGTCCTGTTCATGATTTTGGCAGCCATTCATGGCCTCTAGGTGTCTGCATGTAATTCAGTCCTAGAGATGTGCAAACAGGGCCCTGACAGCTCCTCTGTCCTTCCCAGTTCTGATTGCTCTGTGAGTCGCAGGGCTTCAGTCCTATTAACCAGTGTGACATTTTGTTGTGGCTTTATCTTTGGCACATGAGGATTTATGATTCCAAATTTTGAGTTAGATGATAAATGCCCAACTGTATTGTTCTTATTTATTTTTTTAAGCAATTTATTTGTTTAGAGCTGAGGCGGGGACTGTCAACCCTATGGATTCGAAGTCCATCTTTCACATTTTTACATTTAACAGATATTCAAATCTTAGTGATATTTTTTCATATTCTGAGTACTGCATTATTCAGAAACATTATTCATTTAACATTTCTTTTTCTCTTATTAAAGTCACCAAATATTTTGATTTCCTAACTTAGGGAAATAAAGTTGCAGAAATAAAGCATGCAGAAATTGCTGACCAACTACAGTTTTGTGATAACCTGATTTTATCAATAGATTCCACATATTTTAAAATTTAAAGTTGTATTTAGTGTGATTGTTTTCTATCCTCCAAATCTTCCAAAATATAGCTAGAAGACCAAATCTAGTGTAGGCTGGGAAGTTACCTAAGCATTTTGCTGAGGCTTGTGAAAACCAGCCAAGGTCAGCCTAAGTACAAACACATTATATTTCAATCTAATAAGGTCTGATGTACAAACTTTAAGCAGATTAAAAATCTACATAACACAAAACTCATGGAAAAATCTACCTCGTTCGTTAGACTGAACAAAGTTTCCTCAACATTTGAAAAGAGATTCAAGAAGGGTAGTGTGTCATGGTAGATTATTAACATTCACTATTCTATTTTATTTTAGAAAAGGATGTGCTTTTAGGAGTTTTATTTATCAAGTAATATATCCTTCTAAAGTCATCCTTCCGGATAAAAGTATTAAGAGCTTGGCATAATTCCTCATCACAAGAAAGGCAAGGAGTACAGTGTTCTCACCGGTATCTCTGTGGAAACTTGTGCTTTGGATTTCTGCTTTCCCTGTATTCTCCCTCTCCACTCTGATTCTAGCTTCTTTCAGGTGTTTTCTTCTCTCTGTCTCTTATCCACACAGACGTGAAACACAGACTCCTTTTGCTTTTCTGCATCCTGCCAAATTCTAAAAGTATAAGTCAGAGTGACAAGCAGACTAAACAGCGTAACAGATGTTTTGGTGGACATCCTTTTTCCCCCCATGTTATGTTGCCAAGGCTGTATCATGCAGTGGCATGATCATAGCTCACTGCAACCTTAAATGGCCAGGTGCAAGTGGTCCTCCCACCTCAGCCTTCCCAGTAGATAGGACTACAGGCATGCTAATTTTGTTTGTGTGTTTTTTTTTTTTGTTTTTTTTTTTTTGTAGAGACAGGGTCTCACTATGTTGGCCAGGCTATTCTCCAACTCCTGGCCTCAAGAAATCCTCCCACCTTGGCTTTCCAAAGCACTGGGATTTCAGATGTGAGCCACTATATCCAGACTAACATCCTTAATTTTAAAGCTTTCCCTGTCATCTGTAATACAGGGACTTTTGCAATGGCTCTGTTTCTCCTTCCAGCCCTATCCTTCCGTCATCCAGCCTGCCACCATATGTTCTATGCCATCCACCCTTTTTTATGTCCTTAATTCTCACTGCCTCCCTCTTGAGCTGTTTCCGGAAAGAAACCAAATTTTCCTCACTTTTTGTTGAAGAGCAAATCCATCTTCCCTTGTTGTTACCTTGTCTTTGTCTTGAGGCCCATGCACTTACTTCCCAATGGACGATTAAGGAGTTTTGCTGAACAGATTATTTCCCAAGGAGAATTCTGTTTATAAGATTTTAAAATAATATGTTTCTCTTCCCCAATATATATTTTAGAATGATTTTACTACTTTTTGCTTAACCTCAATTTTCTGAAATGCTTTGATATTACTAACTTAGGTTTTATTAGATAATGAAAATTTCAAGAATATAATTGTGAATGGTAAATTATTATTTTATATTTATATTATTTACTAGATTAATTTAATCAGAGCAAAAGAAATCTAAAAATATCTTGAATTGAGAAGCCAATCTGGGTATGAATATTACAGGTGAAATCATGTATCTGCCTGCCTAGTTTCAAATCTTCCTCCATCACTTACTAGCTGGTGTGATCTTAGACAAGTTACTTAACCTCTCTGTTCTTTGGTTTCCTCATCTGTAGCATCCAATAATAATAATAATAATAATAATAATAATTTTGACCTCATATGGATATTGTAAGTAATATTTTAAGTTTATCACTTAAGCCCAGGAGTTGGAGTCTGCAATGACCTATGATCATGAAACTGCACTTAAACATGGATGACAGAGAAAGACCCTGTCTTAAAAAAAATTGCTTTTAAAGAGGACTATGTTAAAATAGTGATCACCTAGGAGGTTCCCAATATAAATATGTATATCTTACAACTATGCCTAGCACTTAGTAGGTACTGTATACATGTGCCAGCTAAGA
Source organism: Cebus imitator (assembly GCF_001604975.1). NCBI lineage: Eukaryota > Metazoa > Chordata > Mammalia > Primates > Cebidae > Cebus > Cebus imitator. The sequence continues at coordinate 11,575,997 of NW_016107331.1, forward strand.
TTCACTTACTTACACTACACACAAAATCTCAAGAATTAAAATATGACATAAAGGAAGCTGACAGATGAGGGTTTTAGATTAAGTATTGTAGATATCTGATGTTAAAAATATACTTAATGAAATCATTATGTTTAAATGTATTCTAATACATACTAAATGAATTCACAATATACTTCACCTAAGAAGGTAAGGCATGTATCCTTAAACGACTCTTAGTATTTTTTAATGACTCCTTAGAAAATCTGATAAAAGTAACTTACTCATTTTAAGAGCTATGTTAATGCTGGGTACGGTGGCTCACACCTGTAATTCTAACAGTTTGGAAGGTTAAGGCAGGAGGATTGCTTGAAGCCAGAAGTTCTAGACTACCCTGGGCACCAAAGCAACAGCCTGTCTCTACAAAAAATAAAAAACTTAGCCAGGTGTGCTGGTGAGCACCTATAGTCCTAGTTGCTAGAGAGGTAAGACAGAATCACCTGAGCCCAGGAGTTGGAGTTGAAGAAATCTATGATTATGCAACTGCACTCAAACATAGAAGACAGAGCAAGACTCTGTCTCAATATATATCTGTATATATTTAATTGTTTTTAAAAGGAACTATGTTAAAATAGGGATTACCCAGGGATTCACAATGCCCATGAAGCTCATTCTTATACCTCAGATTAAGAATCCCTTACTTAAGAGTTTTTGGCAGGAAATGAAATGCAAGAAAATAAAAATAAAATATTTTTAAATGTACAGATTACACAACTTAGATGACCTTTTTGTTGTCAGGGACTCTGATGGATCTGAAATGCTACCCTTCTTGCTAGCTAACAAGTTAGCCTGGATACTGACAGGAACTTTCTGGCTCAGGGACAAAGCAATTTTATCATTCATGGCACAGCAAGCAGCACAGCTCCATGTTCACATCAGTTCTCCTTTCCCCAGAGACCCAGGCAGGCATCACAAAGGTGGATGCTGTGCAAACAGTGGATTTGCATCACAGCTAAAGATATCCAAGTTTAGGAAAGCCCAATCTTTTATAGCAGCTACAAGCAGACATGCCTGATCTTTGCAGTAGAAGGACACATCTTTTTACTAGAGAGTAAGCAAATCTGCTCTCTGCTTTAGGAGAAAACAACTGTCTCTATCCTCCAAAGTAAATCATATATTCTTAAAAAAAATTGTCAAGAATGAAAGCCATCAGTGCCTCTGCTTGCAAGCCATCCAGAAACAAAGAAACCTTTAAAGAATTGTCTCCCAATGTTTGTCCCATCAAGTCAGGAAGGAAAAATATTGTCATATATTAGTTTGGGGGAGAGGGGATAAAGTTAGTTATATGGATGGATGGATAACTAATGATCTCTTTACTGTAATCAAAGGAATGAGAAAAGAACAAGATAGATGTAATATTTGCCTTCAGGAAGCTAACAGGCTGGTGATAGTGACAGGCTTTAAACAGATAAGCCATAAAATGATTAATTGCAATTCAGATAAGCTTCACCAGAAGAAATGAAGCAGATTTATGAAATTATATATTGAGTAACTTATCTAGTTTGTGATATCCAAGAAAGTGCCCCTGAGGAGGTAAAATTTGAAAACAAGGCCTAACGGACAGAGTAAGGTTGAACATCTCTAATCTAAAAACCTAAACACTCCAAAATCCAAGACTTTTTGAGTGCCAACATGACATCGCAAATGTAAAATTTCACACTTGACCTCATGTGACAGGCCACAGTCAAAATGCAGTCAAACTTTGTTTCATGTACAAAAATATTAAAATTGCTGTACAAAGGGAACTTTAGGCTATGTATGTAAGGTATATGTGAAACATAAATGAATTTTGTGTTTAGACTTAGGTTCCATCCTTAAGATATCTCATTATGTATATGCAGATATTCCAAAATCTGAAAAAATCCAAAATCTGAAAAAATCCAAAACCTAAAACAGTTTTGGTCCCAAGCATTTCAGTTACTTTACCTCTGGTAGTAATTATCAGCTGAAGAGCAGGGAATACAATATTCTGGGTAGAAGAAAGACCCTATTGAATGAAGGGGACCTGTATTATTAGAGAAACTACAAGAAAGCCAGGATTACTAGAGCAGCGTAAGATAGCAGCAGCCAGACTGGATTTTGGACTTGATTCTGATGGCAATGCAAATGCAGTGGAAGGTTAAGAAAGGGAATTACCTCATTATATTAGCATTTTAGAATGCCCCTCCATTGTTGTATGAAGGATTGGTTGTAGGGGAAAGGGTGAATGCAGACATTGGAGTTGAGAGCTTATTGTTATAAGCCCAGCAAGAGGTAATAGTAATCTGGCTATAGACAATGACAGTATTGATGAAGAGAAATGAATAGATTCAAAAAATATTTTTGTAAAGCGTAGTTGTCAGACCTGGGTGATTGATTTGATCTAGAGGGAGAAAAAGAAAGTTGCGGATGATTCTCAGATTTCTGGCATGGGCATCTGTGCAGGCAGAGTGCCTAGAAAGAATTAACTAGCCTCTTGGGGATTTGTCTCATAAATTCACTTCTATTTCAGTGACAGCAAACATCTTAGATATATACACACAGGGAACCTGATTCTCTCCAGAGCCCTAAGAACTAACTTTGGTACAGATAAAAGATGCGCTGTAGGGAATTGAGATGTCACACTCACCTCAATATACAGGTAGTTTTTACTTGAATTCATAGAAGAAAGAATACCTTTGTGCTATCAGTTGGTTAAAAATTGCACCTCAGATTTTGCCAATATGATCCCTTTTAAGCTGTATAATTTACACCGGGTGTGATGCCATCATTAATGCTCCCCGTGTTGATTCTAATGAGGCATCTGTCCTTTTCTCATGCTGAGAAAAGTATGCTGTTACTACCCACAGATATTCTGAATATGTAGTTGATATTCAACCACATCAAATATTGAACCTGGTGCTTCCAATATGTAAGTAATTCCTTAGGATTAAGAAACTACTAAAAGCATTTTCTTGGAGAATTTAAAATGCAATTGACAAAAATCCAACTGAAGCTAGCATAAGAAAATATGTAGCTCAAATAAGTAAAAATTTTCAGATCAGGGTAAGAAGGGCAGCTGTAGATACCCAACATGTCATCACGCTGCTGTCTTGCTCCATGACTCCCTTCTGGAGTCCCTTGTTACCTTCGTTATTGGGCAAACTTTCTTCCTGAAGTACAAAAGGAAGACACTGGTAGCTCTAGGCCTACACAGTCCATCTGATTTCCCAATGGAAAAGTGTCTTGCTTTCTGACCATGAAAACTAGGACAACTGTTTGAGTCATGTATTCACCTCTGAGCCAAAGTTGGGTCACCTGCTTGCCTTGGCCAGTGTAACTGGAATCATATTTGGTTCTGGTTCTAATCTGATCTCCCCAAGAAGAGGAGATTTTTATCCCAGAACATGGGGAAATAAAGATGGATGGGCATGCAAACAGACAAACAAATAATAAATATCCACTGCAGACAAGTACATTGGGAAAGAGCTGAAACATCACAGAATGACTTCAATACAGGCCTGTGTAGAATTGCAGATGTGGACGGTTATGACAACGTACATTGATATAAAATGAATAAAAGATAATTCTGCAGTAATACTTATGAAAAGATGGAAAGACTGTAGTGTGTTGCCTGTGAATCAGTAGGTGTCAAAGTTCTGAAAACAAAGATGTGCAAGGATGAATAAAACCCATGTCTAGAATATGGGAATGATGGTTTAATTTTGCTATTTTACTACTGTTAAATTAGATTGCTGTATCTAAGGTAGAACTCCTAAGCTAAAGAAAAAAACTGAAAACTATTGGAAAGATCCAGAAGAACTGTATGAAAATGAGTAATGGATAGAAAATAAAATTTAAAAATAAATAAATATCTTTGTAGTGTTTTGTCTATGCAAAATAAAGCCCTTTGAGGAGGATAAAATATGTTAAATTATTGCAATAGTAAAAGAGAAACATAATACTTTTACATGTATGGTTTCAATTCAGGAAAAAAGTAGCTATTTTTCTCTTTTCATCAATACTTGAAATAAAACAGAATAAAAGAAGTTCAAGAAGGTGTGCAAAATATTTATATTAGAGAGAAATATTTTTTAACTTGGAGTTAATAACTATTTGAATGAATTTCAAGCCTTCTCTGAGATCTTTTAAAATAGAGTTCCTTCTCATACATTTGGACCTTGGGGCGCTGTGCTGCTCAAAGGTAGAGTAACCAGTTAGATGACTATATGCTTCATGAGGACAGGAATCCTGTGTTATTTGCACATTTGCATCCGATGGGCTGGATCATAATGGTCTCTAACATATTTGCTAAGTATGTGTCTATGTTAATTTGTATTTCACTTAGTTGTTAATTATCTATATATGGAATCTGTTTTATGGATCTGCTTAATGAATATTACATTTATATTGGTGTTGTCATCATACATACATGGCATTATACATAGACTGCCAACTTTCTAGCTGCTTTGTTTTCAGTGAATAGAAGCTAGATGTGCTAGTAGTCTAAGAAAAGATAATGACAACAAGATACTGATATAATTTCCAGTTACTGAAAATTTTGGATCATCTGATCCATTGTCTCCATCTATTATCACCAACTAAGCATTCATTTTAGGAGTAATTGTGAAAGATGAGGTTTCTTAATATTATAAGTTACACTGAATACAAAGCATATGGTCATAGCACTTTTATGAATAGACTCAATGTTGCATCCAGGTCATCAGGGAATTGAGCAATGGAATTTAGGTTCAGTAAAGAAGCTTAAGGACCATCTTTTACTCAATCTTCTCTTCTTTAGTTATCTCATTATTTAGGTGATGATGTAATTGAGACCTAACTACGTTCAGAGACTTGCCCGATTACACCATTAGTGAGAGTGTAAATTAGTTCAACCATTGTGGAAGACAGTGTGGTGATTCCTCAAGGACCTAGAACCAGAGATACTGTTTGACTCAGCAATCCCATTACTGGGTATATACTCAAAGGATTATAAATCATTCTACTATAAAGACATATACATACATATGTTTATTGCAGCACTATTTAAAATAGCAAAGACTTGGAACCAATCCAAATACCCATCAATGATAGACTGGACAAAGAAAATGCGGCACATATATACCATGGAATACTATGCAGCCATAAAAAGCAATGTGATCATGTCCTTTGCAGAGACATGGATGAAGCTGGAAACCATCATTCTCAGCAAACTAACACAGGAACAAAAACCAAACACTGCATGTTCTCACTCATAAGTGGGAGTTCAACAATGAGAACACATGGACACAGGGTGGGGAACATCACACACCGGTGCTTGTCAGGAAGAGGGGGCCCAGGGGAGGGATAGCATTAGGAGAAATACCTAATGTAGATAATGGGTTGATGGATGCAGCAAACCACCATGGCACATGTATACCTACGTAACAAACCTGCACGTTCTACACATATATCCCAGAACTTAAAGTATAATTTAAAATAGAGGGAGAGAGAGAGACTTGCCCAATTTGAAATAACCTCTTTATGGCAGAAACTGACATAAAACCTACTTGAAAGAATTTCAGTTTTCTGAAGCTAGAGGAAAGTTTTCAGAGGCCTATCTTAACATCAATATTAATGTCAATTGGTCAATATAAACTCTACCTCATACCATCTCGAGACTAAATTGGCTGGCCATTTTCATGATGCTCTAGGAACAAACTCAACACAGACATTAAACACATGCGTAATATGTTCATTTTTCCTTATTTATATTTAAGGAAAGTATTATATTTGAGGATAACTTAGAGGATGTGGCTAAAATTAGCTCTCTGTTAGGAAGTATTGTTAAGGATGAAGAAATTTGGACGTTATTTAACTGCTTTACAGATGTTTCAAGCTTGAGGCTCTTAGTCAGTTTGATTGAGTTACTATCATCTAATTACTCTAATCCATTCACCACTGACCAAGGAAGACATAGTCATTTAGCTCAAATATCTCCTGAACTCAGTAGAGTAGTTAATGCATGATGAAAAGATTATGCTTTGCTACGGAAAATTATTTTTATCTTAAATAATAAAAACAGAGTCATACTGGTGGGAGTCACCACGAATGATAAGGAATTATAATAAATATCATAGTACAGTTGATATATTTAAAACAACAGCTTTCTTACGGCCACCAAATAAACTGTTTTATATCATTCACAGCTGGGCCAGAGTTGTCCCTTGGACATAAGGAGACATGCCTGCCTCCTAGAATCAAACAAATGTTATATTGCCTAAGCAGGATGTGTTCAGGGTTTTAGCCAATCACATTGCAGACACCTATCTTTAAGTATTAAATCAGGATAATTTAATCTGAATTGAATTTCAGTATTAGAAAATACTGAAAAAAAAATTTTCCCTCCACATTAGCAATCCCTCTCCTGTTTCCTTTATGCAGTTATAAAATTATGAGTGTTAGGGTTTTAACAAACTTGTGGACCCGTAAATGGGAGGCACCCTAGAAAGCAGCCTCCATGACAGTTTCACATGTGATTCAGAGTGCTGAAAGGGTTTACTGTTTGGCTTCAACTCTTTATTGAGACCCTTAAAACTTCATTTCTGGGTGTTTTTTTTTTTCCTTCCCAAGAGAACAAACAAGCTATAGTTCAAGCCAGTAGTAACTCCAAGCATTTTTATTAATGTTTGCTCAGCAACAGTCTGAGCTTTGTATGGTTGCTTTATCCCCAGTTCACTGTGTATCTGCAATTTCCTGTTCACCATCTGGGAAAGTCAGATGTGACTCTTATGAGAAAGGCACCAAAGTTTCATCTCTACTTCATTATGTTAGCTGTAATCAAAGGAATAAATCTACAGTGTGTTCTTGGCTGTAATATGGTAGAGTTGTCCGTTGTCTGGATACAAATCCATTTGTGTTTATATTCTTCTAGAGGAATCTCTTTTCCAGATATAGTTCTATTAAATACTGTATCAATACTTAATACTTAAAGTTTGTCAGGTTCAAGCTGATAAACCCTACTTTTTAAAAAACTAATATTCCTCTATCTTGATGGTGATACTCTTTGAGGCTCTAGAGGTTCTTGTTACCATTTTTTAAAGGAGACAATGCTCAGTGCCCAGTCCCAGCAGCCTTTTTGTTTGGAGAAGCAGTGTACACAGTGGTTAGAGAAGGGACTCGGGAGCCAGACCAACTGCTTGAGTTCCAAGTCTGGATCTGCCTCCTCCTAGAATTTAACCTTGAGAAGTTAAATAATCTCTCTGTGCCTCAGTTCCTCCATTGATAAAATGGGGATGATAATTCTAGTAATTATCTCTTAGGATTATTGTGAGGATTAAGTAAGTTATTCTAAGTGATTACTGAGAAGAGTGCCTGGAACTTAGTGGGCAATACTTAAAGATTAGATATTTGTATAGCTGCTCGTATCTCACCACTTTGCATTTGCTGTCTCTTCTATCTAGAATGTTCTTTCAGACTTCATGTGGCATGCTGTCTCCAAATGTCATTCCTCAAAGAGGCCTTTCTTGGTCATCTTTTTCACTCTTCCCATTTGCTGCTTTATTTTTTTAAAGTCCTGATCACCATCCAATATTATATTTTATATTTATTTTATATTTTGAACTCTGTTTCTTCAAAAAGAAAGTAATCTTAGTGAGGTCTTTTGTATAGGACTGTATGCCTAGAGTCTAGAACAGTGTCTGGTATGCATGTAGTAGGTGCTCAACAAATATTTGGAGAATGAATGAAGAAATTATTATAGAAAGATATCTATATTAGAATGCATTTCTGTAGATACATTAATCCATCAGAGCTCTATAGAGCACAAAATCACAATTACTGCAAGATAAATTAGATCCTGGTTTAGGTTGTGCTTGCAATCAATTGAACACTAAGCTCATATGAAACACTTAACAGTGTCTATAGTGATTCACAACATAAGCCTGATCTTTTAGTTTGATTTCTCAAAGTCAATTATATTTTCAGTATAAATGAAGTAAAACATATACTTGAAACAGAAAAAAAAATAGTGCAAGTTTAAAGATTTAAGACAGTTCTCTACATACAAAAATGATAATACTTTCACTGGTAAAGAAAGAGTCACTTTTTAAAGTAATCACTTTAAAATCACTTGTGTCCATTTTTTTCAATATTACTATTAAAAGTACTTTCTCATTTTCAATTTTGAATCATTCAACAATGAATTGTTAGAGCTGTTGCTTTGCTTTACCACATACCACAGGGTAAAATAGCCAAAGGCAGTTTAATCTAAGCAGGTTAGGTAAAAATAGAGAATGTCAGAAAAATGAAGACCTCCTAACCCACACCAGAATTGCATTTGCTTTGATACTGTTATTTAAATAATGTCAAACAAAAATAAATTGACTTTGCCTTTTGAAATTTTATTTAGGTACACACTGACAGTACCTTAAAGATTAAAGAATAAATGTCTCTTCTTTCTTGAACTTTTATTATGTACCAATATGTTTAGCATTGAGTGGGATACAAAAACGCATAAGCTAAAGTTCTGTTCTTGAAAAGTGTATAGTCTGTTTAGATCAACAAGACAAACGAAAAACTGTAAGAAATCAGTACACATTAGTAAATCATTAATTTCTAAAGAAATTCAGATGTAGGATGATTATTGTAGGTGATTGAAAACACAAGAAGAGAGTGATCCTTTAGACAAGCATTAAAGGATGAAAAGCATTTTGTTAGGCAATTTGGAAGGAGAAGAGAACATTCCATGCACAGAACACAGCTTGATCAAAGATAAAAATGGGCAAATTATACCAGACATTCAAAAAGAAGAATTGGTACCAATCCTACTGACACTATTCTACAAGATAGAGAAAGAGGGAATCCTCCCTAAATTGTTCTATGAAGCCAGTATCACCCTAACACCAAAACCAGGAAAGGACATAACCAAAAAGAAAACTACAGACCAATATCCCTGATGAACAAAGATGCAAAAATCCTTAGCAAAATACTAGCTAACCAAATCCAACAACATATCAAAAACATAATCCACCATGATCAAGTAGGTTTCATACCAGGGATTCGGGGATGGTTTAACATATGCAAGTCAATAAATGTGATATGCCACATAAGCAGAATTGAAAAGAAAAATCACATGATCATCTCAATAGTTACAGAAAAAACATTTGACAAAATCCAGCATTTCTTTATGATTAAAACTCTCAGCAAAATTGGCATACAAGGGATATACCTCAAGGTAATAAAAGTCATCTATGAAAAACAGCCAACATAATATTGAATGGGGGAAAGTTGAAAGCATTCCCTCTGAGAACTGGAACAAGACAAGGATGCCCACTCTCACCACTTCTCTTCAACATAGTACTGGAAGTCTTAGCTGGAGCAGTAACACAGGAGAAAGAAATAAAGGGCATCCAAATCAGCAAAGAGGAAGTTGAACTGTCACTATTTGCTGATGATATGATTGTTTACCTAGAAAACTCTAAAGACTCCTCCAGAAAGTTTCTAGAGCTGATAAAAGAATTCAGCAACATTTCTGGATACAAAATTAATGTACGCAAATCAGTAGCTCTTCTATACACCAACAGCAACCAAGCTGAGAATCAAATCAAGAACTCAACATCTTTTATAATATCTGCAAAATAATAATAATAATAATAATAATAATAAAATGCTTAGGAATACACCTCACAAAGGAGGTGAAAGATCTCTGCAAGGAAAACTACAAAACACTGCTAAAAGAAATCATAGACAACACAAACAAATGGAAACACATCCCATGTCCATGGATGGGTAGAATCAATATTGTGAAAATGACCATACTGCCAAAAGCAATGTACAAATTCAGTGCAATTCCCATCAAAATATCACCATCATTCTTCGCAGAACTAGAAAAAAAATCCGAAAATTCATATGGAATAAAAAAAAGAGCCCACATAGCCAAAGCAGGAGTAAGCAAAAGAACAAATTTGGAGGGATCACATTACCTGATTTCAAACTATGCTCTAAGGCCATAGTCAACAGAACAGCATGGAACTGGTATAAAAATAGGCACATAGACTAATGGAACATAATAGAAAACCCAGAAATAAAGCCAAATACAGCCCACTAATCTATGACAAAGCAAACAAAAACATAAAGTGGAGAAAAGACACCCTATTCAACAAGTGGTCCTGGGATAATTTTAGCAAGAAAAAAAAATCTCATCCAAATGTGGGCTAAGGACGTGAATAGACAGTTCTCAAAAGAAGATATACAAATGGCCAACAAACACACAAAAAGGCTCAGCATCACTAGTGATCAGGGAAGTACAAACCACAATGCAATACCGCCTTACTCCTGCAAGAATGGCCATAATAAAAAAGTAAATAAATAATAGATATTGGCATGGATGCCGTGTACAGGAAACACTTCTGTACTGCTGCTGGAAATGTAAACTGGTACAACCACTATGAAAGACAGTGTGGTGACCACTGTAGAATAAAATAGTGCCGATCTGGGAGTTCGGAGATCTGAATTTGAGCTCTAGTTGCCACACCTAATAACTGTGGACAAATTTCTTAGCCAAACAGTTCCCTTGTTGTTATAAAAAAAAAGATAACATCCTTTATTTATCCATAATTTTTCTCTTTACATGTATGTATTAGGGTTTCCTAGAGGGACAGAACTAAGAGGATAGACGTATATATAAAGGGAAGTTTATTAAGGAGTATTGACTCACACGTTCACAGGATACAGTCCCACAAAAGGCTCTCTGCAAACCGAGGTGCAGTGAAGCCAGTCCAAGTCCCAAAGCTGAAGAACTTGGAGTCTGATGTTCAAGGCCAGGAAGCATCCACATGGGAGAAAGATTTAGGCCTGAAGGCTAAGGCAATCGAATCTGTGTTCTTCTGCCTGCTTTTATTCTGGCTGTGCTGGCAGCTGATTAGATTGTGCCCACGCAGATGGAGGGTGGGCCTGCCTTTCCCAGTCCACTGACTCAAATGTTAATCTTCTTTAGCAACACCCTGACAGGCACACTGAGGAACAATACTTTGATCCTTTAATCCAATCAAGGTGATACTCATTATTAACTGTCACAATGTAACTGATATGTTAGGATTCATGAGGTCTAATCATAAAGTGATACTATTTGCCACTGAATGTTTCTTTATAATTTGTTCAATGGGAGAAGTCTTCTGCCATTGAGTAAAACCTTAGAAAACTACTTAAACTTCTAATAAGTCGTTGGAAATAGAATGCCTTGCAATTACTGTAAATCACACAGTCTTGACTCAATTATTTAAAAATCTAGTCCCATGGGATTGTCAAAGTTGCTAACTTGATTCAGTTACAACTACTATTCTTCCAACAGCAAGGACTTAGAAGGCATAAAGTTTAGGGATAGGGAAGAGGGTGTGGTTAGCCTCTTTTTTCCTGCCTCTTTACACTTCTGCTAATTAATCTTTATTTCTGGCTCTCCTGGGTTGGAGCATGGGGAGGAAGAATATGGAAGAAAGGCAAGAAAATACTGGCATATTTATTTAATTGGGGCTGTTATAAGTTGGCTGCCATCCTCTGGACAGTTGCTTACGATTTGCACAATCTCTAGCAACTCAGTATGTTTCACTTATCTCTTCTGAGGCCTAATGGCCATTCTAGAAGGTTCCATCAGACAAGAGCTAGTATCATGTCATTCTAGCTCTCTCTTGCACAGTGTACCAGATACACCTGTGCAACACATTGACCCAATAAACTTTTGAAGTACAAGTTTACCCAACCTAACCACCTCTTTTTCTAGCCTGCTGCTGGAGTGGCAAGCCAGCCTGTCTCTCACATTGGAGATTTTCCAAACAGGGGTCAAAACCAGAACTCTTCATCCCTTTCCCCCAACTCCAGGGAGCACACAGTTACTTCTACGTAGCACAATTGTAGGTATCTTGTTCTCTCTTTTTCCTATACAAGTGCATGCCAAAAAAATAAATAAACAAAACAAAACCTTTCTTTTTCTAAGCTTCACTTTTCTCTTTCTGACTGTAATTCCCTTGACATGTAAGGATATCTAGCCTGTTCTCTGCCATGTAGTTTTCACAAGTTGCTCTGATGCTTTCTGTCTTCCAGCTTACCTCGATATCTGATGCCTTAGGGTCTTAATCAAAAAGATCTATTGATTTTTGTAAAGTGATTAAATAAATGAAAGTCACAAAAAAGGTAAAGCTTGTTTGCATCTTCAGTAGTTAGGCAACATTAACAGTTTATTTTACTCTAGTTTTACTTTGCCTACAGTTCCATTAAATCACCTGCAGATGCGTGATGGTAACTGGATTATCAACTTATCTAAAAACCCAGGCCTATTGGTGTGACTTTCTTATTGCGGCCTATATTTATAGTACATTCTGTTTTTCCTTAAAAAAAATACTGAACTAAGACCACTGAGCTCAACCAGTTGATAATTATCCCTGTTAACAAAATACATATTAAGAAGTGACATGGTTTAAAGATTTAAGAATAATTTCTAGGTAAACTAGTAAACCTTTCTTTTTTACCCTAGAGTTTATATGACACAACACTGGTTTATTCTCATAAATCTTGTGTTTGTTTATGGATTTGTCACTGGTTTATCCCCATACATTCACGTTTGTTTATGGATTTGTCAGACCAGCTCTCTGTTTAAACGCATTGTCTGCTGATCCAGGATGTCTCCTTCATTCTTTCGAAATAATTAAATCTAGGCTCAGTGGACTTTTCACAGTTAGAATCATAACAGATTATTTCAGCATGTTTTTAAAAATCTTAAAACTTTCCATATGGTGGTCTACTTGGAACAAATTGGCCCATTTGGAATAAATGACTAAATATTTAACTAAAATACATGAATTTTATGCTAAATGGCCAAACCTGGATACTTGTTGCCCTTTATATTAATTCAAAATCAAGACAAATATATTCAATGTAATTTTTGTATATCATGTGTTTAGGCAAACACTGAGATTTAAGGGGTGACTGTAATCAAACGAAATGAATTTTAATAAGAAAAATGCCAATCTCAGACAAATATAAAGTTCATATCATCAGTATCTCTTGATCATTTTTGAAGGAAGAGTGCCTTAGATAAAAGAAACAAACTGGTTGTAAGCAAGAATAACAGCACATGCTACGGGTTCCACAGGGCCAACTTTAGGGCTTGAGCATCCTGGGATTTTGGTATCTGCAGAGGCCCTGGAATCAATGCACCACAAATACTGAGGGAAAACTGTGTATGAAGTTTAGAAACCCCTCATAAAAATGTACAGACTTATCAGTTATCCAATGCAACCATTCCTCTGACATGAGTCATGTGCTGGCCTGACAGGGAGAATCCAGATGTCCTCCTCCAGATCCTGCTGGTATAGAATTAGAAAAATAATTAACCATACCAATCTGGGTACTTAGGCTGACAGTGAGGGTCTACATGTTTTGGAAATAAAGCGTTAGGACTCTTTTCCAGTTGGGTGAGGTATTCGTTGGGTTAAGGTATCTTGCCATTTGAGGACTAGCATTAATTTGTTTGGAACAACAGCATGTTTATAAGCACAGTGCAATATTAATTCAATTTATCTCCTCCTGTTGTCCTGAAAGTGACATCAGTGATCTAGCTCCCTGATTTGGTAGTAGAAAATCTCAAATCTCAGTTTGGTTTCTAAATGGGTACATTATGCCCCGACCCTTTGATACAAAATTAGCAGTTCCCAGCACTTCATAATGACCTTATCCTATTTTATTTTTCTATCAATGACATTGTCAATATCATTGTCAATATCAGGTATAGTGTGTGTTTATTTGTATGCATTTTCATATTTTCTGTTTTTCAGATATCTGTACTAGATTCTGGCTGGGGTTTAAAAGGAAGTTTTTGTTTTGTTTTTTTAAATTTATTTATTTTACTTTAGGTGCATACTATATCTGGTATTTCTCCCCATGTTATCCTTCCCCACCCTCCCTTCCCTCCCCACCCCCTGCTGTCTCTCCCCTACCCCCCCCCAAATGCCCCCAGTGTGTGATGTTCCTCTCCCTGAGTCCACATGTTCTCATTGTTCAACACCCACCTAAGAGTGAGAACATATGGTGTTTGGCTTTCTGTTCTTGTGTCAGTTTTCTGAGAATGATGGTTTCCAGATTCATCCAAGTCCCTACAAAGGACACTAACTCATCGTTTTTTATGGCTGCGTAGTATTCCATGGTGTATATGTACTACATTTTCTTTGTCCAGTCTATCACTGGTGGATATTTGGGTTGGTTCCATGTCTTTGCTATTGTACACAGGGCTGCAATGAACATACGTGTGTGTGTGTGTGTCTTTATAGTAGAATGATTTACAGTTCTTTGGGCATATACCCAGTAATGGGATTGCTGGGTCAAATGGAATTTCTATTTCTAGATCCTTAAGAAATCTCCACAATGTCTTCCACAATGGTAGCTAATTTACACTCCCACCAACAGTGTAAGAGTGTTCGTTTCTCCGCATCCTCTCCAGCATCTGTTGTCTCCAGATTTCTGAATGATTGCCATTCTAACTGGCATGAGATGGTATCTCAATGTGGTTTTGATTTGCATTTCTCTAATGACCAGTGATGATGAGCATTTTTTCATACGTTTGTTGGCCTCATATATGTCTTCTTTTGAAAAGTGTCCGTTTATATTCTTCGCCCACTTTTGAATGGAGTTGTTTTTTTTCTTGTAAATCTGTTTTAGTTCTTTGTAGATTCTGGATATTAGCCCTTTGTCAGAGGGGTAGATTGCAAAAAATTTTTCCCATTCTTTTGGTTGCTGATTCGCTCTAATGATGGTTTCTTTTGCTGTACAGAAGCTCTGAATTTTAATTAGATCCCGTTTGTCTATCTTGGCTTTTATTGCCATTGCTTTTGGTGTTTTAGTCATGAAGTCCTTGCCTATGCCTATGTCCTGGATTTTTGGTTTTTTAAAAGTCTTTCTAATAATATCTTAGCTCTGGGCAAGGTTAGACTAAAAAGAATTTGGGAGGCTGAGGTGAGAGGATTGCTTGAACCCAGGAGCTCAAGACCACCCTCAGCAACATACAGAGAGACTCTGTCTCTACAAAATAAATTTAAAATTTGCCAGGCATGGTGATGTGTGCCTGTGGTCGCAGGTACTCAGGAGCTAAGGTGGGAGGAGCACTTGAGCCCAGAAGGTTGAGGCTGCAGTGAGACACAATTTTACTGCAGCAAGCACTCCAGCCTGGGTGACAGAGAGAGACCTTGTCTCCAAAAATAAAATGAAATAGGATCCAGACAAAGTGATATCCACTAGAATGTAAGCTCCAAAATGGTGAGGACTTTTTGCAGCAGTAGTTGTTCACTGCTGTAACCCTGGAGCCTCGCACATTCTCTGACCTATAACCACTGCTCAATAGTCAGGAAAGAATGGAGATTATAATTAATGCTTGTCTTATGAATTTGTTGTGAAGATTAAAATAAAGATATCATGCAAACTCAACACAACATGAGATACAGAATCTAAAAACCCTAAAAGTTCCCTTATGGCACCCAGAAATGCCAAACTTGACTTTTAAATGTGTGAATTTCAACCCATAAACTGAAGATACTGATTATATGCACATTTTAAATATATACAACTTCTAAAAACTATATAGGAAGTCCCTGACTCACAATGATTCAACTTAACACTTTTCCAAATTTAGGATGATAGAAAGGCAATATGCATTCAGTAGAAACTGTACTTCAAGTACCCATGCAATCATTCTTTCACTTTCAGTATAGTATTTAATAAATTACATGAGATATAAAAGACTTTATTATTAAATAGACTTGTGTTAGATTATTTTGTCCAACTGTAGGCTAACAAATTTTCTGAGCTTCTTTAAGGTAGGCTAGGCTAAGCTATAATGCTCAGTAGGTTAGGGATATTAAATGCATTTTGACTTCAGATATGTTTGACTTACAATGGGGTTACATCCCAGTAAGCACCTATATTTGGGATCCTTGTTTATGTAACTGGACTTTTTTACAATGATGAGAATCTCACTATGATATCATTAACAATTCACCTTATGTTTACTATATAAAAAGTTCTTTCATATAAAAGGTGGGAAAATATCCTGTTAAGGATATTCATTGTATCTAACCATAGACTGAAGACCACTTGTGACTTTATTTGATCTTTATTTTGGCACTATTTATTTAATAATTATTACACCCCAAACTAGAGAACAGACTTACTGGCTTTTCTTTTTTAAAACTAATCTCCTTTTCTTTTTCTTTTCAAAAGTTAATCCAGAGGCAGTGTTCTGCTTTGAACTTTAAGCAAATATAAACCTTAATAACATCAGTGTCTCTGCAGTGAGTTTTTATAAGGCTTGAAGAAAGGGAGTTACAAGCAATAAGACATCAGGTCTTAGCTTGTGTGACAGCCTGATACCCTCTATGTTTTCTTGAACGTTTCTCCTAAAAAAAAGACGCATTTTAGAATCTAACATTCCAAAATTGCTTTGTAGTAGCATTTACTGAATGGATTGTAGTGTTTTTGTTAATAGCACTGTTTGTTGATAGCACTGAAAAAAAGGAAAACCTCTGCATATTTCTTTTCCTTTTTTTTTTTTTTTCAGACAGAGTTTGCTCTGTCGTCCAGACTGGTGTTCAGTGGCATGGTGATCTCAGCTCACTGCGAATTTCACCTCCTAGGCTCAAGAGATTCTCATGCCTCAGCCTCCCAAGTAGCTGGGATTACAGGAGCCCACCACCATGCTCCACTAATTTTTGTATTTTTAGTAGAGACTAGGTCTCACCATACTGGTCAGGCTGGTCTCGAACTCCCGACCTCAGGTGATCCACCCACCTTGGCCTCCCAAATTGCTGGGATTAAACGTGTGAGCCACCGTGCACAGCCTGTGCACCCAGCCTGTGTGCCTGGCCTAGATATAGCATTTTAAGTATCTTGTGGCTTGTTAAAAGAGGTCTGTGTCACACTCCAGTTACAGTTTAAGAGAAACTTTTCTATGTGAATAAAGGGCAAATTTAGATTTAAAAGACAGGGGAAAAAACAGTATCAAAGGCCTCTCCTTCCCCCACAAACATTGCTTCTTTAGTATTCTTCAGTTTGCTGATCTAGTCAGTATTAATGCCTTCTCAGTTGCTAAGTTTTGATTCATTACAAGCTAATAAAGGTAAGTGGAATTTTTCAGGGATTGGTGAATTATTTTACCTCTACTGTACTTCCCAAGGTCCTTCCACTCAGCTTTGATCTTATGGTTCATTCCTTGTCATTTCCATTGGGTTGAAGGGACCTGTAAAGGGAACATTGGTTTAATCACTGTTTCCTTCCTGATATAGCTCTGATTTCTAAATTGTCTGGGGTTCTTTTGAAATTCTTATATTACAGCTCTCCTGGGCTTTCCTCTGCAATCACCCTTCACACAGTCTTTATTGGCAGGGTTACACAATGATGTGTGTCACTCTGTCTCTCTAGGTCCTTTTTATAGTAAAATACACAGTCCTTATATCTTTGGACCCTCAAGCCTTTATCCTAATTCTATGTGTTTATTAATTCTGGTCTCTACCCGTCAAAATCAGAGCACATATACAAATCCCTGACCTTGAAAGTTTTATGGCCCCAAAGAAACAAAGATTAATCATCATTGTTACCTTCCTGAAAATCTCAAGCCCTGCTTCCCTTTTTAAGTGCACAGATGATTCCTGAACCAACAGGAAACAAAGTTGAGAAACTTTTGAGCATTTCTTTTCTTTGCCATTGTCCAGGAAAGAGAATATAGTTCTCCCAAGACTATCCAATTCATTTTCCTATTGTTAAAGTAACAAATATCCTTCTTGATTCTAATCTAATCTCGTTCTTGGCAAA
Organism: Cebus imitator; assembly: GCF_001604975.1. Taxonomy (NCBI): domain Eukaryota; kingdom Metazoa; phylum Chordata; class Mammalia; order Primates; family Cebidae; genus Cebus; species Cebus imitator. The sequence continues at coordinate 11,593,817 of NW_016107331.1, forward strand.
TAAGATTTCACTGTCTTAACTTCCCTGCATATAATAATTCACTCCTTTCCTTGTGCACCAGCCATACTCCAGGTGGTTTTGCTATCACATTTAAAACACTGAACTAATTTACTGCATAGTGTGAGCCTCTTCTCCATACCAGACTCTGATTTCCAGCTCAGAAAGCATGCCTTATCCATCACTGAATGTCCAGAGCTTAGCAAATATCATACACATAGTTATTGCTTAATAAATGCATGTAAAGTGAATGAATAGCAGTCATGTAAAAGTCAGTAGTAGGTTTTCCATTAATATAAGATCAAGAATTTTATCTATTATATGACACAATAGCCTTGCTGCTTTCATACTGGAAAAAGTTGTGCTTCATTGAACTACTCTCTGTGTGCGTGTGTGTGTGTGTGTGTGTGTGAGAGAGAGAGAGAGAGAGAGAGAGAGAGAGAGACAGAGACTCTGAAACAGCTGCTAAAGAGAGCAAACTGGGATGAATGTATAAGCCATTATAAGCGAATAGCATTTTGATACCCCACTCCTACTTCAATCTTAGTTTATTTCTTCTTTGCCTTATTTCTCTCATTTTTAAATTTTTTTATCTTGAACAACTTTATAAGTAACTTGAAACCTTTTTAGGCACATCGGTTAATCATTTGTATTTTGTAGAAATAATAAAGAAGCATAAAAAAGACCTAGTCCCCTCTTTGCTGAAGAGGAAAGTATGGGGGGGAAATTATGAGGATGCTATTTACTGCTGCCTGGATATTGAAGTAACATGGTAGGAGCCTGTCTTCGTCCATTTGGGATATTATAACAAAATACCATAGACTGGGTAGCGTATAAATAATAGATACTTATTTCTCATGGTTCTGGAGGCTGGGAAGTTCAATATCAAGGCACTGGCAGAGGCCCCCAAGTTGTTTTATAGACCACTGTCTTCTTGCTATAACCTCCCATGGAAGAAAGGCAAGAGTCTGTCTGGGGCTTCTTATTAAATAAGGCCACTAATCTCATTCATGAGGGCTCTGCTCTCATAACCTAATCACTCTCCCAAAGCCCTGCCTCCTAATACTATCACGTTGGGGGTTAGGAGTTCAACATGTAAATTTGGGGAAGAAACAAACATTCAAACCACAGCAGAAACTTTAATAGAATTGACTCATCTTCAAAGAAAAGTTCTTCAAAATTTCAAGCACAGTAACATATCTTAGTGAAAATAACACCATAGTCAACGTAGAGGAGGCCACTGAGATTGTGTGTGCTCCCCACCCTTCAAAACAGAAACCATAAAGAACATATCCCTGAGTAGGTAAGTAATCCACATCCCAACATAAAGGGTTCATCACCATCTCCCCTTTTTGTGATTTTAAATCTAGGATTCTTTGTAGACAATTTTAAGTCACCTTGACTGAACCAAATAAATATTTAAACACATATTTTTAAAAGATTGTAAGTTTTTCTTGCTTTCAAATGACTGAGCACTGACCCAGAGCCTTCACATTTAAGTCACTGCTATGGGTGCTCTAAAGGAAATGTGTGCTCTCCTGAGAAATGGTATTAGACACCAGATTAGAGGTGATGACCACTTTGTGGATTAAGACCTCTGATAAGCTTGCTGTTGCCAAAAAGAAAAAAAAAAAGAATATTAACCAGATGTTTGCATAGCATATGAAATGAAATATGAATACAGTTAAGTGTCACGGATGATTTCTATATGAGTAGACATTACAGTGTTGCAGCAATCAAATTAATGCTCAATTAAACCAATTTGAGCATTTTTCTTTGCTGTTGTCTAGGAAAGAAAATATGGTTCTCCCAAGACTATCTAATTCATTTTCATAATGTTAAAGTAACCAATGTCCTTCTTGATTTTAATCTCATCTCGTTCTTGACAAACAAGATTTCACTTTCTTAACTTCCCTACACATATTGTCATTTAACTTTAGCAATAAACAATGCTAAAGTGAGTGATAATAATGGCTGTCCTACTGAGTCCTTACCACGTGCTGGGTACTGTGCTAAGCACTTTGATTACCTCATTTATCCCTCACAACAAATTTATGAGGGGAAAAACAGATTTTATTTATATTTTACAAATAAGGCTACTGAGGCTCAAAAAGGTAATTTCTTTCGCCCGTAGTCACAAAGCTATTAAATAGCAATGCCAGTGCTCAAAGCCACGGTTATCTGATTCACAGTTCACATCCATAAGCAGTTCACTTTCTCATTGTTTTGTGAAATCATCATGTTCTTCCTGTCTTCAATTCAGAATGACCTAGACAGTGGTGAGTTTTGGTGAGACATAATCAAACCTAGTGAGATTAGTCTCTCTTCTGGGTGACAGCAGGCAACAGAATCTTCAAGCAAGCCTTTGATTTAGAAGTTGATGCAAAAGTAACTATGAATATTAAATCATTTTATAATTAGTCTCAAACACATCTTTATTAATCAAAATAGAGTCCATTACAATCAACACATTTTTGCCAACAAAAAATAAGTTTGTGTATTCCTGTAGTGTAAAAATCTGTGCTTCAGGATTCAACGAACTTTTGGAAAGCATTTTCTGCATCCTGCTGGTTGTGGAAGGGTTTTCCATGCAAAAAGTTGTTGAGATTTGAAGAAGTGGTAGTCAGTTGGCAAGAGGTTAGGTGAATATGGCAGATAAGGCAAAACTTCGGAGCCCAACTTTTGAAGTAATGGTTGTGTCACATGCAGCTGGGTGTTGTCATGGAGAAGAATTGGGTCCCTTCTGCAATGCCAGCTGCAGGCGTTGCAGTTTTCAGTGCATCTCATTGATTTGCTGAGCATACTTCTCAGATGTAATGGTTTCTCCAGGATTCAGAAAGCTGTAGTGGATCAGACCAGCAGCAAACCACCAAACAGTGACCATGACCTTTTTTTTGTGTGTGTGAGTGTGCAAGTTTGGCTTTGGGAAGTGCTCTGGAGCTCGGTCCAACCACTGAGCTGATCATCGCCAGTTGTCCTATAAAATCCACTTTTCATCGCATGCCACAATCCCATTGAGAAATGGTTCATTGTTGTTGCATAGGATAAGAGAAGACGACACCTCAAAACGACAGATTTTTTTTTTAATTTTCAGTCAGCTCATGAGGCACCCACTTAGTGACCTTTTTCACCTTTCTAATTTGCTTCAAATGCCTAATGACCATAGAATGGTCGTCCTTGGGTTCTTTGGCAACTTCTCGTGTTGTTATAAGAGGATCAGCTTCAATGATTGCTCTCAACTGGTCATTGACCACTTCTGACAGCCGGCCACTAGGCTCCTTATCTTCAAGGTTCTCGTTTCCTTTGCAGAACTTCTTGAACCACCATTGCACTGTGTGTTAGTTAGCAGTTCCTGGGCCAAAGTGCACTATTGATGTTGCGAGTTGTCGCCACTGCTTTACAACACATTTTGAACTAGAATAAGAAAATCACTCGAATGACCTTTTTGTCTAACATAATTTCCTTAGTCTAAAATAGACATAAAATAAACAGCAAGTATATGTCATTAGCAAAAGCATAAATCGAGAAATATCCATTAAAGTAGTATAATACAACCACATTAATTTCAGAATGTATTCCGTTATCAAATGACAAATTCCTTTTGTAGCAACCTAATATTTTCTCCTGGCTCCTCTCCACACACCGAAGTAATAGACCACTATATGAGTAAGGAAGAGCAGCCCTGACTTTTCGGAAAATTGTATTGTTTAAAAGTACATAATACCTTCCCAGTTAAATGGCATGCATATCTCATACTGTTGAATTTTCAGTATGTTTTTAAATTATTTTAATTTTGTGGCACATGCAACATTTATTTGAAGAAAGAAGGAAAAAACTAAAGAACAAAACTAAAGAACAAATTTATTTATTTATTTATAAACAAATAAATAAAAAATAAAGAACAAATAAATACTTCCCATCATAAAGGGAAGTGTTTGAAGACATTAGCTGGCCTACCTCCACAATTAAGAAGTTTAGCTACAATTAAAAACTTGAGAATGTCAGTCAAAAATATTCACTGCCTATTAGATCATCTTTTTTTATGAGAAGAAATTTAGAAAGTTCTTAAGGAGACAGCTCAAATTGTTTAAAGCCAGTTTTAGACTATTTGGACTTTTCTTATATATGCATCAGTATGTTCAGAAATTCAGATTACTCTGCTATTCCTATTTTCACTGCCCTGAAATCCTGTTGTTGAAACTACAGGACTTAAAAATAACAGGAACATCCTGTTGACAAAAATAAATTCCTTATGATAAAATATTTTTCAACTGAAGCCAATTTTTTTTTGGATGGGGAAAGGGCCTTAGTGGGAGAGGGGATTGTGAGTGACAGAATGTTGGTTTGGGTTCATTGCTCTTTCCTCATAGCTTTGCTCTATCTCTGACTGAATGAGTTGTATTATTTTACATGAATTTTTGTATTTTGCAAAAATGTTGATGTGTGGTGTATTTGAAAACTGTTTTATGGAAGGAATACGTGTGTCTGTGCCACCTGGCTATTACTAGTGAGTATTATACTTAAGAATGAGCATGTTTAGTGTGATGTTCACTAAACACTTGATTTATTCAGTAGTCCCCTAACCTCTGGGAATGCATATGTAAAGTATACAACACTTGAGACATTCGCTTAACAAGAGATTTTAGATTATTAGCAGAATATGGTCCCTGAAAATATTTTAGGTTAATTTTCCCTTGAGCCTGATTTATGCTGCGGAGCCGCATTAGAGCACTCACCAGGAGTTTAGATAGCCAGGTGCTGGGCAAGCCTCAGAAGTCCTTGCACTTGGTTTCTTCACCCATCATGCTGCAGGGAAGATGGCAAGACCTCTATTATCCCTTCTAGTGCTAACTTTCTATGAAGGAACTTTTTCCTTAAAGAAGGAAGTTCTGTTGTCTTTCCAGTGGGCAACTCAGAATGACAGGGATTTTAATAGTGGCCTGCCTTCCAACAGTCAACACTGAGATCCTCTAGCAGTCACCCCATCCAGAATGCAGGTTTTGAAAGGCTAGAAACCCTCCCTCTTCCAGAAAATTATTAGGTAATCAGCCATTTTTTTTCCAGCACCTTTTGCCCCCTTTTTGGAACCTTTGTTGGGGGGAGACAGGAGTATGGCAGATAAGAAACCCTAAGTTTAAATCCCTAGAAAAGCCCCTGAACCAACAGCTCAGTTTACTGCTGCTAACACCACTGGCCAGACTGGTTTGTCAGCCACTGGTGGTGTGAGGTGTCATGTTGGGCTTCCTTGAGTATTACCAGCCTCTTTTTGAATGACCCATAATTACCTTGACTTTTCAAATTGAAACCAAGTTTCAACACTGATTTTGCAGAAACATGCATGAGTCATGGGGAAAAGCAGCAAAGGGAAAGTTTTTCTCCTTCCCCTCATGCGGATGTGTTGTGGACGCAGACAGATAATCATAACTGCATGATTGAGTCATCTTAAGCATCTGCTGATTGGTAAGGAGCTCAAGAGGGAAAGAGCTGGCTTTACCTAACTCTTGCACGAAGTCTACCCTGACTACCCCAAATAGGAGATTGTTTTCTTTCACTGAACTTGTACTGTACAGCACTTTTCTCTGACACATAAAGAAATGTGATAAATGTTCACACTTTCCTTTCTACTATTTGGTATCTTCTCTTTTTTACTGTGAATTAAATCTTGTGTACTGTATACTTAAGAGGACTTGGGCTTAGCAATAGATGACAGTGATCACAGTCATCTTTTATTCAATACTTACAGCATGCCAGGCTCTGATCCAAGCTCTTTACATGTGTTAACGCATTTGGTTCTCACTGCACTCTTGTAAGGTAGATATTGTTTTCCCCATTTTGTTTTTTGTAAAACTGAGGTGTGGAGAAGCTACATAGTTGCACAAGTCAATAAGAGGTGTACCTGGGGTTGTTCCAAATATCTGGCCTCAGAGCCTTCATTCTTACCAGTATTGTTTTGTGAGCAGAATTATTCTAACCCACCAGTAAAAGGCTTCTCCTCACTCTGTTCTTCGCCCCATGTTATACCTCAACAACAAGATCATTTTCTTTTAAGTAGCTTCTGTACAAAAGTCATAAAGGTGCTCTCTTGACATCTGTTTAGCTCATTACATATCTGTCTAGTTTAGGGAAGTTCAAATTGAGATTTTTAAATATTGCCTCTACATATGTGTGATCTAACGCTTAACACTTCAAAGCTTCAGGGAAAGTGAAATTCAATATTGGGAATGCCCCATAAAGTGGATAAAATTTTAGCCTATATTTCTCTTACTTTTGGTTTTACTTTCCTTATCTGGAATTAATTCATGATCTCTATCTCAAGTTTTCTCCAGGTTTTTTGGCCCATATTTCTTTTCTTCTTTATTGTACTTTAGGTTCTTGGGTACATGTGCAGATCATGCAGGATTATTGCATAGGTACATACGTGGCAAGGTGGTTTGCTGTCCCAATCCCCCCCATCACCTGTATGTGGCATTTCTCCCCATGTTATCCCTCCCCAACCTCCCCATCTCCCACTGTCCCTCCCCAACCCCCCCAAGAGACCCCAGTGTATGATGCTACCCTCCCTGTGTCCATGTGTTCTCATTGTTCAACACCCACCTATGATTGAGAACATGCAGTGTTTCATTTTCTGTTCTTGTATCAGTTTGCTGAGAATAATGGTTTCCAGATTCATCCATATCCCTGCAAAAGAAATGAACTCTTCATTTTTTATGGCTGCATAGTATTCCATGGTGTATATGTGCCACATTTTCCTTGTCCAGTCTATCATCGATGGGCATGTGGGTTGGTTCAAGGTTTTTGCTATTGTAAACAGTGCCACAATGAACATACATGTATATGTGTCTTTATAATAGAAAGATTTATAATCCTTTGGGTATATACCCAGTAATGGGATTCCTGGATCAAATGGGATGTCTATTTCTAGATCCTTGAGGAATCACTACACTATCTGCCACAACGGTTGAACTAATTTACACTCCCACCAACAGTGTAAAAGTGTTCCTATTTCTTCACATCCTCTCCAGCATCTGTTGTCTCCAGATTTTTTAATGATTACCAATCTAACTGGCATGAGATGATATCTCAACGTAGTTTTGATTTGCATTTCTCTAATGACCAGTGATGGTGAGCATTTTTTCATATGTTTGTTGGCCTCATATATGTCTTCTTTTGAAAAGTATCTGTTCATATACTTTGCTCACTTTTGAATGAGTTTGTTTGTTTGTTTTCTTATAAATCTGTTTTAGTTCTTTGTAGATTCTGGATATTAGCCCTTTGTCAGATGGGTAGATTGCAAAAATTTTTTCCCATTCTGTTGGGTGCCAGTTCACTCTAATGATTGTTTCTTTGGCTGCGCAGAAGCTCTGGAGTTTAATTATATCTCATTTGTCTATTTTGGCTTTTGTTGCCAATGCTTTTGTTATTTTAGTCATGAAGTCCTTGCCTATGCCTATGTCCTGAATGGTTTGCCTAGGTTTTCTTCTAGGATTTTTATGGTGTTAGGTCTTATGTTTAAGTATTTAATCCATGTGGAATTAATTTCAGTGTAAGGTATCAGGAAGGGGTCCAGTTTCTGCTTTCTGCACACGGCTAGCCAGTTTTCCCAACACCATTTATTAAATAGGCAATCCTTTCCCCATTGCTTGTTTTTGTCAGGTTTGTCAAAGATCAGATGGTTGTAGATGTGTGGCATTGTCTCCGAGGCCTCTGTTCTGTTCCAATGGTCTGTATTTCTATCTTGGTACCAGTACCATGCTGTTTTGATTGCTATAGCCTTGTAGTATAGTTTGAAGTCAGGTAACATGATGCCTCCAGCTCTGTTCTTTTTGCTTAGAATTGACTTGGCTATGTGGGCTCTCTTTTGGTTCCATATGAAGTTTAAAGTGGTTTTTTCCAGTTCTGTGAAGAGAGTCATAGGTATCTTGATGAGGATAGCATTGAATCTATAAATTACTTTGGGAAGTATGGCCATTTTCACAATATTGATTCTTCCTAACCATGAGCATGGAATGTTTTTCTATCTGTTTGTGTCCTCTCTTATTTCCTTGAGCAGTGGTTTGTAGTTCTCCTTGAAGAGGTCCCTTTGTTAGTTGTATTCCTAGATATTTTAATCTCTTCATAGCAATTGTGGATGGGACTTTGCTCTTGATTAGGCTCTCTGTTAGTCTGTTATTGGTGTATAGGAATGCTTGTGATTTCTGCACATTGATTTTTGTGTCCTGAGACTTTGCTGAAGTTGCTTAGTTTCAGAAGATTTTGGGCTGAGACAATGTGGTCTTCCAAATATACAATCATGCCATCTGCAAATAGAGACAATTTGACTTCCTCCTTTCCTAATGAATACCTTTTATTTCTTTTTCTTGCCTGATTGCTCTGGCTAGAACTTCCAGTTACTGAATAGGAGAGAGGGCATCCTTGTCTAGTGCTAGATTTAAAAGGGAATGCTTCCAGTTTTTGCCCATTCAGTATGATATTGGCTGTGGGTTTGTTGTAAAGAGCTTTTATTATTTTGTGATAAGATCCATTGATACCTAGTTTATTGAGGGTTTTTAGCACAAAGAGCTGTTGAATTTTGTCAAAGGCCTTCTCTGCATCTGTTGAGATAATCATGTGGTTTTTGTCTTTGGTTCTGTTTATGTGATGGATTATATTTATAGACTCGCGTTTGTTGAACCAGCCTTGCATCCCCAGGATGAAGCCTGCTTGATCGTGATGAATAAGCTTTTTGATGTTCTGTTGCATTTGGTTTGCCAGTATTTTATTGAAGATTTTTGTATCTATGTTCATCATGGATATTGGCCTGAAGTTTTCTTTTTTTTTTTTTTTTGAGTCTCTGCCTGGTTTTGGTATCAGGATGATGTTGGTCTCATAAAATGAGTTAAGGAGGATTCTCTCTTTTTGTGTTGTTTGGAATAGTTTCAGAAGGAATAGTACCAGGCCCTCTTTGTAAGTCTGGTAGAATTTGGCTGTGAACACATCTGGACCTGGACTTTTTTTGGTTGGTAGGCTATTAATTGCTGCGTCTACTTCAGCCCTTGTTATTGGTCTACTCAGGGTTTCAACTTCTTCCTGGTTAAGTCTTGGGAGAGGTGCAAGTGTCCAGGAATTTATCCATTTCTTCCAGATTTGCTGGTTTCTTTGCATAGAGCTGTTTTTAGTAATCTCTGATGGTAGTTTGTATTTCTGTGGAATCAGTGGTGACATCCCCTTTATCGTTTTTTATTGCATCTATTTGATTCTTCTCCCTTTTCTTTTTTATTAGTCTGGCTAGTGGTCTATTTTGTTGATCTTTTCAAAACACCGGCTCCTGGATTTATTGATTTTTTTGAAGGGTTTTTGTGTCTTTATCTCCTACAGTTCTGCTCTGATCTTAGTTATTTCTTGTCTTCTGCTGGCTTTTGAGTTTTTTTGATCTTGTTTCTCTAGCTCTTTCAATTTTGATGATAGGATGTCAATTTTAGATCTTTCCTTGCTTCTCATGTGGGCATTTATTGCTATAAATTTTCCTCTAGACACAGCTTTAAATGTGTCCTGAGATTCTGGTACATTGTGTCCTCATTCTTGTTGGTTTCAAAGAACGTCTTTATTTCTGCCTTCATTTCATTTTTTATGCAGTTGACATTCAGGAGCCAGTTGTTCAGTTTCCATGAAGTTGTGCAGTTCTGAGTTAGTTTCATAATCCTGAGTTCTAATTTGATTATGCTGTGATCTGAGAGGCTGTTTGTTATGACTTCCATTCTTTTGCATTTGCTGAGGAGTGATTTACTTCTAATTATGTGGTTAATTTTAGAGTAAGTGCAGTGTGGTTCTGAGAACAATGTACATTCTGTGGATTTGGGGTGTTGAGTTCTGTAGATGTCTATTTCTATTAGATCTGCTTGGTTCAGATCTAGTTCAAGTTCTGGATAACCTTGTTAATTTGCTGTCTAGTTGAACTGTCTAATATTGGCAGTGGAATATTAAAGTTTCTTGCTGTTATTGTGCAGGAGTCTAAGTCTTTTTGTATGTCAATAAGAACTTGTGTTATGTATGTGGGTGCTCCTTTATTGGGTGCATATAAATTTAGGATAGTTAGCTCTTCTTGTTGCATTGATGCTTTTACCATAATGTAATGCCCTTCTTTGTCTCTTTTGATCTTTGTTGGTTTAAAGTCTGTTTTATCAGAGACTAGGATTGCAAATCCTGCTTTTCTTTGCTCTCCATTTGCTTGGTAAATCTTCTTCTATCCCTTTATTTTGAGTCTATGTGTGTTTTTGGTATGTGAGATGGGTCTCCTGGATACAGCACACCGATGGTTCTTGACTTTTTATCCAGTTTGCCAGTCTATGTCTTTTGATTGGGGCATTTAGTCCATTTACATATAACATTAATATTGTTACGTGTGAATTTAATCCTGCCATTTTGTTGTTGTTTTGCCCTTTGGTTGGAGCAGTTTCTTCATTGCATCATTAGCCTTTTCCATTTGGTTCGTTTTTGCAGTGGCTGGTACTGGTTGTTCCTTTCTGTGTTTAATGCTTCCTTCAGGAGCTCTTGTAAGGCAGGTCTGGTAGTGATGAAATCTCTCAGCAATTGGTTGTCCATAAAGGATTTTATTTCTCCTTCAGTTATGAAGCTTAGTTTGGCTGGATATGAAATTCTGGGTTGAAAGTTCTTTTCTTTAAGGATGTTGAATATTGGCCCCCACTCTCTTCTGGCTTGTAGGCTTTCTGCTGAGAGATCTGCTTTGAGTCTGATGGGCTTTCATTTGTGGGTGACCCAACATTTCTCTGCAGCTGCCCTTAGCATTTTTTCCTTGGTTTCATACCTGGTGAATCTGACGATTATGTCCCTTGGGGTTGCTCTTCTTGAGGAATATTTTTGTGGTGTTCTCTGTATTTCCTGTATTTGAATGTTGGCCTGCCTTGCTAGGTTGAGGAAGTTCTCCAGGTTAACATCCTGAAGAGTGTTTTCCAGCTTAGTTTCATTCTCCCTGTCACCTTCTGATACATCTGTCAAGTGTAGATGGGTCTTTTCACATAATCCCTTATTTCTTGGAGGCTTTATTCATTTCTTTTCACTCTTTTCTCTCTAATCTTGTCTTCTCATTTTATTTCATTGAGTTGATCTTGAATCTCTGATATCCTTTCTTCTGCTTGATCAATTCAGCTATTGAAACTTGTGTGTGCTTCGCAAAGTTCTTATGCTGTGTTTTTCAGCTCCAAGTCGTTTATGTTTTTCTCTGAGCTGGTTATTCTAGTTAGTATTTTGTCTAACCTTTTTTTCAAGGTTTTTAGTTTCTTTGCATTGGGTTAGAACATGTTCCTTTAGCTCAGAGAAGTTTGTTATTACCTACCTTCTGAAGCCTGCTTCTGTCAATTCATCAAATTCATTCTCCATCCTTTTGTTTTCCCTTGCTGGTGAGGAGTTGTGATCCCTTGGTGAGGAGAAGCATTTTGGTCTTTGATTGTTTCATCCTTTTTACACTGGTTTCTTCCCATCTTCTTGGATTTATCTAGCTTTGGTCTCAGGTAGCTACTTGGGGAGGCAGCCTTTCCTTTGTCTGCCTGCAGAGGCGCTGCTGGTTTCTCATGGATTAGGTGGAGCTGCTGCATTTATTGTCTTTTGTTTACTCAGGAAGATTAGGCGCACCTCTGCAATGGCAACTGCCCTCCCCACCACCCCCAGCTTGATCATTTCTGGTCAAGCTCTAACTGATGTGCTGACTGCGAAACTATCAAATGAGAAGGCTTTAGTTTGCTAGGCTTTGTTGGGGGGGGAACCACCTAGCCTTATGACCTGATTCCCTGCTTTCAGTTCCCCTTCTTTTGGGGGGCGGGAAGCTCCATCCTCCTGGCTTTCTTGGCGTTAGCCAGTACTTCCGCTTGGATCTGTGCCGATAACCCCCAGCCGAAGTTGTTGCTCAGCCCTGTTCAGGCAATTCACGGATGCTTTTCAGCCCAGCAAAATCTCCTGTTCTGTGGGTTGTAGAGGGCTTGGGTGTAGCACAGTATCTGAACCAGAGTCCCAGAGGGGCAGAACACCTGATCCTCTGGTCAGCTGCACACACTTCCCGGGAGGGGCAGTGCCCTGCCCTGCCTCAGTTTGCCCTCTTTTGGTTATACACATTGTCCAACCAGACCCATAAAATGAACCTAGTACCTTGATTGGAACTGTGGAGATCACTCAGCTTCTGCGTCTGTCTTGCTGGGAACTGCATCCTGGAGCTGTTTTCATTCAGACATCTTGGACTCCATCTTCTGGCCCATATTTGTTTACCTTTATAACATTTATGGATATAAAGATATTTTATTTATAGATATTCCTTGCATACTGACCTTTCACATTTCTTAAGTTTTCAGTTTTAACTGCCACACTGCAGGGCACATAAACATGATAAATACTAATTAATAGTACATCATAGACTAACTAGCAACCATCCAGTATGGGCATATTTAGTGTTTAGATATCCTAGTACATTTTTATATGCTAACACATTACACAGCAAACACCAACATCCTTACATATGTATTCAGTAAAAAATTTAGGATACGAGGATTGAAATGGGCTCTGCAACTAAGCTGAGTATTGGAGTTGAGACATAACCAATCTACAACTTAATAACTTAAAATGATGGACATATAACCTCATCTACTCACACTATCACTGTTATCTTGTTTGTTTGTTGATTGTGGGAAGGGACAGGGAGGCAGTTTTGTTTCTTTTGCTTGTTTGTTTGGTTGTTTTTTTGAGGTACTCTTTCACCCAGGCTGGAATGCAGTACCATGATCACAGCTCACTGCAATGTGTCTCCCAGGCTCAAGTGATCCTCCCACCTCAGCCTTCCAAGTAGCTGGAACTACAGGCACGCTCTACTATGCCTGGCTGTTTGGTTTTTTTGTGTGTGTATTTTTAATAGAGACATGGTTTCGCCATGCTGCCAAGGCTGGTTTCAAACTCCTAGCCTCAAGCAATCCCCCCACCTAACCCTCCCAAAGTGCTGAGGTTATAAGAATGAGCCACTGCACCTGGCCACTGTTTTCTTAATCAATGAAAATTACCTTATTATTTCCAGAATTTTATAATTAAAATTTTACTTATAGTGCAAAGAAATGTTTAGTGTATTTTAAACAGTGTATGACTAACTTTAACTGATGATTTCTTAAAGATTTTAGGTTATCACTTAGGATCACCAGTTATTGCAATGTGCTGCAAGTGTTAATGTGACTAAATATGGCGCATATGGGTGTGGCTGAATGTTCACCCTTGCAGGGAATGCTCTAGAAGTTTTTTCTTGGAGCATTTGTAACTATCACATAAAGCCACATATGGGGCTAATTTCCAGGACAAAGTAATGTGGCTACTGCTCTATAAAATGTGGTAAATCATTAAAATTTGAATTATCCTGGCCAGGCGTGGTGGCTCACACCTATAATCCCAGCACTTTGGGAGGCTGAGACAGGTAGATCAACTGAGGTCAGGAGTTTGAGACCAGCTTGGTCAATATGGTGAAACCCCATCTCTACTAAAAATACAAAAATTAGGTGGGCATGTTAGTCAGCACCTGTAATCCCAGCTACTCAGGAGGCTGAGGCAGGAGAATCAGTTGAGCCTGGGAGGCCGAAGTTGCAGTGAGCCGAGATCACGCCATTGCACTCCAGCCTGGGCAACAAGAGTGAAACTCAGTCTCAAAAAAAAAAAAAAAAAAAAAATAGTTGAATTATCCTTCTACAAAGTGCCCTTTTTGCCACTCAGACATCTACATCATCAATAGTGACCAAGAGTGACACTCTTTGGGCCTAGACCCATCCAGAAGGCAGGCTCTGAAAGACTAGAAACTCCCTTTGGTAGAAAATTATTATGTAACTAGCCTTTTCCTTCCAGGCACCTTTTGCCCTCTTTTTGGAACAAGAGGTAAGAACAGGACACTTTGAATGCTCTAGGACAATGACATTTTCCAGTACCAAACAATTTTGTTTTATGAGAGAACATAGAGCATTCGTACATACAAACATAACAAGTCAGCCTGACCTTACTCTGATGAAATGCTGATGGGGCTTGATTTACTGGAACCTACCTGGAATAAAGTTGGCAGGCACTGACCAATGGATTTATTTCAGCAGTTTTATCAAGTTGCTCAGGAACAGGCTGCTCAGGCGTGGGTTTCTTGGAAAAAGGAAAAAAAATTGAAGTATCCTGACTTTTGGACTGTTTTTCATCAACTGTCTTTCAACTTCTAATACTTGGAGTCTATTATTGACCTTTGGAGTTATATCTAAATATATTTAACTTCTTAATGAGCCAGGAATGTGGGCAATTCTTCCTTATTCACCAAGAGCTAATTATTTACAATATAAGGTGGTATTTTAATGTAGACAGCATATCCGACTACTTCAAAATTTAGTTTAATATTAAATGAAATCAAATATCTGTTCCTTTTGAATTAGATCAAATGATATTGCTATAATATGTTCATTTTTTCCTTTCTCAATCTTTTAAAACAATATAAGCATGTGAGTACATTTTAAGTACTTAAAAATGAGCCCAATTCTTGTTCCTTGGTCCTTTGGCATATTTTGAGGCATTTGTCAATACATAGAGTTAGCAACTCTCACCATGGTGTGGAGTGTTGTCTTGAACCCGTAGACATGATAGTGGAATCCTGTGCATCTTCGAGGGCAGTGTTGTTTAAAGAACAGTTGTGTGTTCACTCCCTTTTTCTCTTTATCACTTGCTCATTAGTTGTGTTTTGACTATGGTCATTGTAGTTGCATGTAAATCCACAAAAGTTATTTCAAGTCAAAGGGAGGTGGTGGTATAGAAGTATAGCACAGGCATTCCTGTGGACATTCAAAAGCAGGAAATGAGGTATAGTTGAACCTCAGGAGACCTGGAACTAGCATGCCAGAAGCCAGAGCCTCATTCTTCTTTTAGGGACCACAGAGTCTCTCACCTCTGTGGTGTTAACAAGCATCTGAACCCTCTTCTTCTCTCCCCTTCTCTCTTGCTTCCCCTTTCTCTGTCCATTTCTTCCTCAGATTTATGTATTTGCTCCAATATGGCCATTTGCCCTCACATCATCTCTAGAGCCCACCATTAATTTGCAAGTATCCCTGTTAAATTCTCAAGGGCAAAAGACAGATTGACTCAGCTCAACTTTGAGAGCAGAGTCACCAAGTTATAAGTCAGAAGCAAGTGAGAATGGTTGTCTCTGAGACAGGTGTTCATCTCAGAGCCAGTCATCTGTGGCTGGGGGGCTGGGGGTGGAGGATGTGGCATAGGGATCTCCCTTTCCAGAAACTTTGAGCAGCATGGGTCACTGTGGAACATGTCAATTGCACTCACACAGAAACCTTATTTCTTCAAGAGCTGTTTAGATGCAGCAGAACTAAATATTAAGGTCCTACCACTCCCACTGCATCCCAGCACTTTCCCTCCCATCTCTTTCGGCCAGTCTGCAGATCTGCTGTATCTTCTGTCACCTTAATCCTAGCTCTTCTTTTCTACAACATTCAGATTTCTTCTGAACATTGCCTCCGAAGAGCCCAGGCTTCTAAATATCACAGATCTTTGCTTTTCTATTCCTTTTGCTTCCAGCTGTTTTCTTTCTCAATGGTTCTTCATGCTGCTGTGACTACCATGTGCTGTGAAGCCTCTGGGTCTGATTCTCCTTAGGGTTCTATAGCACCATGGCTCCCAACCAAAGGGATGTAAGGATTAACTTGTTAATTAGGCTAAGCTACTTTATAAAGAGTGTGCTAGAAGAGTGTTTCTCAGACTTTTTTTTTGAGATTGAGTTTCGCTCTGTTACCCAGGCTGGAGTGCAGTAGCATGATCTTGGCTCACTGCAACCTTGACCTCCTAGGCTCAGGTGATCCTCCCACTTCAGTCTCCAAGAAACTGAGACCACAGGCATGGTACCACCATACCTGACTAATTTTGCTATTTTTTGTAGAGATGGGGTTTCTCCATGTTGCTCATGGCTGGCCTTGAACTCCTGAGTTCAAGCCATCTGCCCACCTCAGCCTCCCAAAGTGCTGTGATTATAGGTGTGAACCACTGCACCAAACTGATTTTCTCAAACTTTAATCCTTTTTCCTGTTTGCTCCAAGAATACCCACAGCCGGTGCGTGTGGCTGCAGCATTTACCCCAAGATAATTTTGTCGTGAAATATCTCTTTTATTATTTTCACATATCTCTAATATGTGGACTTTGGAAACAAAAGACATAATTTTTTTTTAATTTTTATTTTTTATAAGAGATGGGGTTTCTCCACGTTGGCCAGGCTGGTCTCAAACTCCTGACTTCTGGTGATCCACCCACCTCGGCCTCCCAAAATGCTGGGATTACAGGCATGAGCCACTGTACCCAGCCCAAAAGACATAATTCTATTTATAGCATTCTATTTTTAGTAGTGGTATTTCCATTTACAATATATAGTAATTCTCTATCATTGAAATTGTCAAATCCTAGAAAATGTAGCATTCCTACGCATGATATTAACATCATTCTGGAGCAGTTGTTGGTGGAAGATTCATTTGATGAATCAGATTTTTCCAAAATAGAAGAGTCTGATGATTCAGACAATTCTGATGTTAGTTCTGTTTAGAAATAACTCCAAGAACAGTTTTTATATTTTCTTTTCACATTGAAAATCAGCCAAATTTGCCTCAGCCTCAAAGAATATGTTTATGTAAAATTAAATGAAGTTGGCAGTGAGCTGCACTTCTTTTTCTAAACAGGATTAATATGCATAGGAAGCACCTGGGGAACTTGTGAAACTGCAGATGAGATTCAGGAGCTCCATGGTAGAGCTGGTGGTGGTGGTGATGATGCTGATGGAAGAACAACACAACTTCCGGTAGAAGACTAGATTCAGAAATTCTCTGCATTTATTGGAAATATATTCTCCCTGATAGGAGGGACCACACCTTAGGCATCTTTATATGCCCTTCCATGCCCAGCATGGAAGCTAGTATGTGATTGATATTTAAATGTTAACTGGATTATGAATGAGCTGAGGACACTTGAAATATTGGATTTTCTATGCCATATTTTTAAGTGAGAGGTTTTCAAAAACTGCTAAGAACCAGTTAAATCAATGAGCATTTCTTAAAGATCTGATTGTGCAAAGCTCTAGAAGAAATATAAAGAAAATGTTACAGTCCTTGTCCTCAAAGAACACTGGCATATTTGCCACTAACTCAAATGTGTCTATACTGGAATTGTGGAAATAATTGTAGAATTGTAGAGGTTTGGTGAAGACCAGTGAGCCTGTTTAAGGTCTCAGCAATTTGATATTTTATGATTTAGGTGTTGTTTTCCCCATATGTACATAACGATAATGGGTTATAGTTATGTTTCAGTGGGTTAATGGACGTAAGAATTGAATTTCATGCCTGGCACACAGTAAGTGATTGCTAGCAATAGTAGTAGTGGTAGTAGTAATACTTAATTAGTCTTAATTATCCAGCCAATTCAGTTTAGGAAAAACTGTTCCCCTCTCCCTAAGTTCATATGTTTTCTTAATGCTCCATTTCACTTTGTAGAGATTGTCTGCAGTTTAATCTTAATAGTAATGTTGTTCAAAGCATAAACTTAAACAAAAATGCATTTTAGAATTTAGTTGATTCCCCTGGATATGAAAACTGCTATAAGTTCTATAACAGAAAGGCAGAAAAAGGGATATTTTCCTACTTAAAACTGTTTAAACCCAAACTGTGTTTCTCCTTTTCTCTGATGTTTTCATAAATTTATTCCTTTAAAAAAATTAATGTGCTTAAAGTGTTTCTCTAAATCTCTCCAGCCATTTTGGATTGATCAGGAAGTACATACACACACAATGCATACGTACATAAATTCACAAGCAAATAAAAATGTATGTTAAGTAAGAGCATTATCTTTGGAAAGAACGTAAATTGAGTATACAAAGAAAGGAATATTGAAATGATAAATAGTGTGTTAGACTTTATAAAGAATAAGCATCTATAGAATTAATAACATCTGTATTCTTCAACTAATAAAATCAATAAGCAGATATATTGTACTCTTTATACAAATTGGAAACCAGTTTGTGATAAATGGTGAACAATTCTTGATTGATAGACCATCTCATGCGTTCCCCTGATAAAGTAGATCAGCACTGTGAATTTCCATGTAGAGAAGAAAAAGTTAGTTGAAGTGACAAATAGCCTCTTTTAACGTAGAGGCTATTACTGAAGAAATACTCAGGAGACCTTTGAGGGAGGCTGACACTTAAGCCTGTGAATCATGACTATTATCCTTGTCTTAGTGAGAAGTACTCACAAAGAAGACCTTGGAAACATTTATTGTCCTTTTACTACCTGGGTCCTTTTCATTACCTATGTAACCCAGATATAACCTGGTTGTCAGCTGCCTGGATTTCTTCAGATTTTCCAGCTTGCCAGGGTCAACTTGTTCTTTAAAATGTAATTTAAACGGATGCAAATTACAATCTCATGCACAAGGAGTTCCCAGCATCCATTCCAGTATTCTCAGTGGTTGTAAGTAGAGTTCATGTCTCTCCTAGACCCCTCTGCCTCTAAACTCCTTCTTTTGAAGATTTCAGACAGGAATAAAGAAACTGAGATACTCCATGCCACCCACATAAATTTTTTAAATATCAAGTTGGGTAGCATAAGTGAAAACATTTCAATAAGTTTAAAGCGTTACCGAGGAGAGGTAATAATCTTACTAAATTAGAAACTGACTAAAAGCATTGTGAATGCTCTGAGGGTAGACTTGGAAAAGGAAAAACTTGAAGGTAATGAAACAGCATCTACTTGTTTCATCTGGCTAAATATAGAGAAAAGATGAAGTCCTGACAAAATTTTGAAGTAAATTAGAATTGTCTGTAGGTTATAATAAGAAAATTTATCCATGAAAATTTAAAAAGGAACAGTAAAAGTTAGTCATGTGGTTGTAAGGCCCCAAAAAACTGTTCAACACCCAAAGAGAGAAAGATCGCTGGAGTTCTTTGAACCTGGTTGAGCTGGTAATTACAGAGAACACATTCTCCTCACTCTTTTTAAAGAAGCAAATCTACATGGCCTTTGTCTCACTTTCTCTTCTCATATCTGCCAGATCTGTTCTTGAAGCAATAGTTGCCTACACGTTAATCAGCTACTTCCACAGCCCTGGTGCAGGCATCACATTCTGTCTACGTATTTCTTATGTTACATTCAGTTTTTCCAAGAATTCATTCCCAGACTTATTTCAAAAACTATTCTAACATGATATTCACAGTTTCCTAACACCCCACATCACTTTCATGTGATCTAATCCTCAAACTAACTACCTGAATATACTGTACCTCTAGTTTGAATGGACTGGAGGAAATTCTGGTTGGTGAGGCTCCTATTTTTTTTTCTTTCAAGGGTAGAATATAGTTCATTTATCTTGAGCATTTTTAAGTAGTTGGGAGAAATTTTATTTTACACCAGTAGAAATTTTATTCAGACAATGTTGCTCAGAAAATCAGAATAATACCTATTCGCTTTAAAAGAAGAGTTAAAAGATAAGTTAAAACAAGAAGGTTTTAAGTATATAAGCAAAATCTGGGGATGCAGAATCATAGCTAGTCCCACCTCCTCTCCACGGACCATCAGGGAGTGGGAATCCCATCTGTTACCTGCACCGTGGGTTACCCTGGTAGCCCTGCCTCCTTTGCAAATGTTGTTTTTCACAACACTGACTGACTCCCTAATCCCTAAGAGGTACTACACAAGGCAGGCATTTTTTGTTTGAAGGAGACTGGGATGGAGTCCCAGCTGGACAGCAGAGAGCAAAGGGACTGGCCCTGAAGTTCTGCAATGCTGTAGGCAGAGAAGAAGGCAAGAGGAGCTGCCAATGCGAACAGGCATGCTGTAGGAGCAAGCCCTCCTCCTTTACATTCTGGCCTGACATAGACCCTGTAGAGGATAAACATGGAGTAGGTACCCTCAGGGGCCCAGCGCTTCTGAGAAGCCATGACTTGTGGAGCTCTGAATAAAAGGAGAAAAGTCATTTTCCTGCCCCTTTTCTGAAAGGATGAGCCATCAGTGTCAAGTCATCCTATAAGCAGGGAAAATTGCAAGAATATTTTTAAGAGCAATAGCACTTAGAGAGTTCCCTTCTGTTCCTGTGGGGAGCTGTGGACATGTCTGGTTACCTCCATCCTCCCAAAGGTTCACATTGCTTGCTTAATTTTTTAATCAAAATGATGTGTCATCAGTTGGAGATCACCTTTTAAAGTTTGTTCTTTAAAGCAGATGAAAGTTCTAGCAAAGTTTTCCGAATAAGAAGGTGAGCCCCAAATATGGTTAGCCACAGGAGAACATGGATGTTGGACAGTCACGTCTATTCCCATAGCACTCTGCACGAAATCTTTATACTTGTAGGGCAACTCAATAGATTCAGTAATTTTCCCTAATTTGCAGTCCTGAACTGAATTGTGGTGACAGTTTTTAAAATGCAAATAAGGCAGTGGAACCTAAGCATAATTCTTCATCAGAATTTGTATTAGCGTCTTTAGGCTACCTGCTGTCAATAGAACCTATAATTCACGTGAAAAAAAAGTAACCATTTGAAGCCAATATACATAAGAACAAGTAACCAACATGACCACTATTTTTAGTGCAGAAGTATATTCAATATTAAGATCATTATTGTTTGCCCATTTAATCACGTGCCCTTCATGTGGAAGAATCAGGTCTGATTGCATACAGATGTGTGTTCAGGTAATGATTCAGGCTTTGTGCCATCAAAATTAAATTCTAAAAGCCAAGAAGTTTATCATTCTTATATACCTTTGCAGATACAGAGTATGTATTGAAATATCTCTTGAAATATGTCTTATTTACATGAGGAATACATTTAGCAGATTATGTTAATTAGAAATAGTATCTGAATTAGGCCTTTAATAACATATTTCTTTTTAATATAAAATTGAGATACTCACAATAAAATAAAATAAAATACCTAGGAATGCATCTGGCGAAGTATTACAAGGAGAATTACAAAACACTGCTGAAAGAAATCATACATGACACAAACAAATGGAAAAACATTCCAGCTTGTGGATTAGAAGAATCAATATTGTTCAAATGGCCATACTACTCAGAGCAATCTACAGATTCAAGGCTATTCCTATCAAACAACCAACATCATTTTTCATAGAATTAGAAAAAAGCTATTCTAAAATTTATATGAAACAAAAAAATAGCCTGAATAGCCAAAGAAATCTTAAGTAAAAAGAGCAAAGCCAGAGGCATCACATGACCTGGCTCTATACTACAAGGCTATAATAACCGAAACAGCATGGTACTGATACAAAAACAGATATATAGATCAATGGAATAAGTTAGCAAACTGAAAAATAAAGCCACACACCTACAAATGTCTGATCTTCTGCAAAGCTAATAAGAACAAATGACAGGGAAAGGACTCTCTAGTCAGTGAATAAATGGTGCTGTGATAACTGGCTAGCCACATGAAAAAGATTGAAACTGGATCCCGTCCTTACACTATATACAAAAATTAACTGGATGGGCTAAAGACTTAACTGTATAACATAAAACTATAAAACTCCCCAAAGGAAACCTAGGAAATATCATTCTAGACATAGGCACTGGCTCTGTGTCCATTGAGATTTCATGGTTATGACCCCAAAAGCAATTGCAACAAAAGCAAAACTGACAAGTATCAACAGAGTAAAAGACGCCTTTCAAAATGGGGGAAAATACTCAAAAACCATGCATCTGACAAAGATCTAATATCCCGAATCTGTTAGGAACTTATACAATTTAACAAGCAAAAAACAAATAACTCCACTGAAAAGTAGACAAAAAACATGAACAGATACTTCGCAAAAGAAGACTTATAAGCAGTCAACAAACATATGATAAAATGTTCAACAACATCATCAGTCATCAGGGAAATGCAAATCAAAACCACAGTGAGACACCATTTCACACCTGTCAAAATGGTCATTATTAAAAAGTCATAAAACAACAGATATTAGCAAGGTTGTGGAGAAAACAGAATGTATATATACTATTGGTGTGAATATAAATTTGCTCAGACCCCATGGAAAGCAGTTTGGAGATTTCTCAAAGAACTTAGAACATAACTACGATTTGACCCAGCAATCCCATCACTGGACATATATCCAAATGAAAATAAATCATTCTATCAAAAGGATACATGCACTTGTATGTTTATTGCAGCACTATTCACAATAGCAAAGACATGAAGTCAACCCAGGTGCCCAACAATGACGGGTTGAATAAAGAAAATATGGTACATATAAACCATGGAATACTATGCAGCCACAAAAAAAGAATGAAATTATGTCCTTTGCAACAATACGAATGGAGCTGGAGGCCATTATTCTAGGCAAATTAACACAAGAACAAAAAACCAAATGCCACATGTTTTCACTTACAAGTGGAAGCTAAACATTGTATACTCTTGGACATAAAGATGGCAACAACAGCCACTGGAAACTGATAGATGGGGAAGGGATGGAGGAGGGCAAAGATTAAAAAACTGATTTGGACATTTTGCTCACTATCTGGGTGATGGGATCATTCATATCCCAAACCTCAACATCATGCAATATACTCATGTAACAAACTTGCTCATGGACTCCCAGAATCTAAAATAAAAGTTGAAGTTATTAAAAAAAAAAAGAGAGAGACACTATTTTCCCAAATCAGAAGAATGAGTGTTTTCCCTGGTTACTTATATTCTGGATTCCTTCTAAACCGGCTATGTGTTTTTTTCCCCTGAGTCTTCTTCAAAGCCTAGTATTTATGGCTGTATTATAATCTAGATTTATAGATATTATATTTTTGAAAAATAGAGAAGGTGGGGAAAATATTTTAAAAGAAACACTTTATACTATTAAGATTTCTTGTAATTAAAAGTATAGTCTTGTAACTTGGAGGTATATCTCTTACAAGAATACTTCAAAGGCATAGTTTTAGATATTGAGAACCTGTTTCACTTTCCTCCATTTTGAGATTTTCATGCAAGATTTTATGTAAAGCACAAGTGGATGTTATGATCTATAAGCAAAAATTTTTAGTTATATCTCTAAAACCATTTTGCTGATAATTTCAGTGTTACCAAAATAAATAAATAAATAAAGTTTGCCTTAAACTTCATTGTCCTATCTAAATCCAGTAATAATAGATACAATTGTGCAGAATAGCTTCTAAATGGAGAAATCGTCTTCATTTTCAAGAAAGAATAGATGGCTCTTGGGGAAATGTATAGTTTAGGAATGTCAAAACTGTCAGTCACTCAAAAAAACAAGATTGTAGAGATGACAGAGTGGAGCCCTGGGAATCCTCAGATTTGCCTTTAAACAATACCTTCTCTCATGTGGTTCCCAAGGGATGATGGGGCTGGAAAAGCAAGGCAAACTCATGCTTTGTTATTAGCTCCCTAATTGTGACATGATCTCTCATCCTTTATTTCCTGTTAGGCTCCTCTCAGGAAGAAAACTCCAAATGGAGCTTCCCTCCTAATAGTGTTATTAGTGATTCCCAAAGTGTTGCAGAACACATTAGTCCTATAGCGTGACCATATGTCTGTGTATCTGTGTGTGCACATGTGTGTGAAAAAGCAGAAGGGTCTAATTTTCATTGAACTCTAGAAATGATGGGTTAAACAAAATTTGCTAAATGCTTTATGTGAATCATTTTGGTTAATCTTAACAACTAACTTGTGTTGTATACACTATCACAATCTTTATTTATTTATTTATTTATTTTTAATTTTTTTTTAGATGGAGTCTTGCTCTGTCACCCTGGCTAGAGGGCAGTGGCATGACCTTGGCTCACTGCAACCTCTGCCTCCCGGGTTCAAGCAATTCTTCTTCCTCAGCCTCTCAAGTAGCTGGGACTACAGGCACCTGCCACCACACTTAACTAATGTTTTTGCATTTTTCGTAGAGATGGGGTTTCACCATGTTGGCCAGGCTAGTCTTGAACTCCTGATTTTAGGGGACCTGCCTTCCTCGGCCTCCCAAAGTGCTGGGATTATAGACGTGAACCACTGTGCCTGTCTATAATTCTTATTTTAAAGATGAGAGACAGTTCAGAGAAATTTTAAAAATGTATCTAAACTGACTCTTTTTTTTACGTTGTGGTGCTGAATTCACTAGCCTGATTTCATAGCCCAGATCTCTTGACTCCATGACTTTCTGTGGCATTTTTAAAATGAACAGATATGTACCCTTA
Organism: Cebus imitator; assembly: GCF_001604975.1. Classification (NCBI taxonomy): domain Eukaryota; kingdom Metazoa; phylum Chordata; class Mammalia; order Primates; family Cebidae; genus Cebus; species Cebus imitator. The sequence goes on from NW_016107331.1 coordinate 11,618,036, forward strand.
ACCTATCTATATACATGAGATGTATATAGATGGTGTGCATATCTCAAATTTATTTGGCCATAACCTTTTTTGAAGTTTTCTAAACTTTACATGAGATGATTGTTCAAGGAACCTACTGTGTAAAGCAGTGGGCTAGATTTAATCAGATGTTGTACTCAAACAGAACTTCAGTTTTAGCAAACCAAAAACCTGGTGCTGCCAGCAACCCGATACAAAGAGCTAGTATAAAGTGGTGACGCGACACATTCTGAATTTAGAAATATCTGCACTGAAAGTGACTGAGTTACTTCTCATTTCTTTTCCAGCTGTTTTATTCCAAACATCTATGCTGCTTTGTTCACTGCAGCTCTTGTTCCTTTGATGTGCCTCGTGGTGGTGTTCGTGGTGTTCATCCATGCCTACCAGGTGAAGCCACAGTGGAAAGCATATGACGATGTCTTCAGAGGAAGGACAAATGCTGCAGGTTTGAAAGGAACTATATTTGTACTTTGGAGATGGAAACCCTTTAATGGTGGGAAAATGTCACTGAACATTTTTTTTTTATCCAAAAGAGGGAAGTTAGGCCCAGCTTTCAGCTCTGAAGCCACAAGTTAAGTTTATCTCTCCAGTTTCTCCTGCTTCTTGGTACCTCTGATGTCTCTTTCTTCAGGGCTCTGTAGGTTTTATTGCTTGTTCAAATTTTGTCATTAAAATATTGATGTCCAAGTAAATGAGTCACAGCCTTGGGAACCATTTCCCAAGCTTTCATTAAATGAAGCAATAATAACTTGTGTTCTACCTGTGACATCTTTTCATTTCTCTCTGATTCCGAGACTTCTGCACAGTGGAACAAACCTCCACAGTGCTCACGAGTGTGCATGTGGAGCTCTGGTTGTGCTGACAGATGTCTAAAAACATATGTAATCAGACAATTACATAAGTGGCTACACATGTCTGGTAACTTAAGAGTGCAAGTCTTTCTAGTTCAAACTGGCTCTCACTGCAGCTCATTTTTTCCCTTTGAATCATGCTTAACAGAGGTTTTTATGATTTGATTCTTTTTATTATTGTTTTTAGATTAGAGTCCCTCAGGAATTTTCTTAACTAGAAGCAATAACCACATACCTACATACAGAAAATGCTCTCTAAAATGTTATGTGAGTGACTGGGATATTAGGGAGCATCTTAAGAGCTGGAAGTGGAGGATCCTCTTGGGCCAATGAGGAAGAGAAGCCTTCTTTTTTCTAAGTTTTACAAATCTAAAGTCAAATGAATGACAGTCTTAGATGAATTCTTCACATTTTAAGCACTTGTCAAAGTTTAAGCAAGTAGCATATATGATATCTCTACAATAGTGTCTAATACATTATTAGGGGCTCAATAGCTATTGTCACTTACAGGATGTCACTCTAATGTAATATAGTTCTAGTTCCTGAACTTTATCAGTAAATATGCAAAAAGATTTTCCTTGTAGTATAAAGAAAAAACACTCGTTTGTATTACTTTGTGGGATACTTTGTAGGATAGCAGTATCTAGCTAGCTCTTTTCTATTCGTTCCCATTTAGCATGCATCATTGTGTTGGCAGATTTTTTTTTTTTTCTGAGACAGTATCTAACTCTTTCACCCAGGCTGGAGTACAGTGGCATGATCTTGGCTCACTGCAGCCTCTGCCTGTGGGGTTGAAGCAATTCTTCTGACTCAGCCACTTGAGTAGCTGGGACTACAGGCATGCGCCACCATGCCTGGCTAATTTTTTGTATTTTCAGTAGAGATGGGGTTTCACCACATTGCCCAGGCTGGTCTTGAACTCCTGAGCTCAGGCTATCCACCCGCTCTGGCCTCCCCAAGTGCTGGGATTACAGATGTGAGCCATCATGTCCAGCCAAGGAATATTGTTTAAGGTTATGATTAATCTTAACTCCTTTAATAAAAAATATTCAGTGTATAAATTCTACTTTTTTTATGGGACACAAAATTTATCCAGAAGCTATGCTTGTTTTTTAGTTTTAATACTTTTTATTTTTTGATTATATTTTTTAAAATTTTACTTTTCTTTCTTTTTACATTTATGTTAGGTTGAGGGGTACATGTATATGTTTGTTATGTAGATAAACTGCATACATCATGGGGGATTGGTATACAGATTATTTCACCACCCAGGTAATAAGCATGGTATCCAATAAGGTAGTTTTTCAGTCCTCACCCTCCTCTTTCCCTCTACCCTCAAGTAGGCCCCAGTGTCTCTTAGTCTCTTCTTTGTGTCCATAGGTACTCAATATTCACTCCCGCTTATAAGTGAGAACATGTGGTATTTGGTTTTCTGTTCTTCTGTTAGTTCACTTAGGATAACAGCCTCCAGCTCCATCTATGTTGCTGCAAAGGAGATGATCTTGGTTTTTTTATGGCTGCATAGTATTCCATGGTGTATATGTACCACATTTTCTTTATCTATTTTTTATACAGCCATAAAAAATGGATATTTAGGTTGATTTCATGTCTTTGCTATTGTGAATAGTGCTGCGATTAAGGTATGTGTGCATGTGTCTTCATGGTAGAACAATTTCTATTCCTTTGGGTACATACCCAATAATGGGATTGCTGGGTCAAGTGGTAATTCTGCTTTGAGTTATTTGAGAAATAGCAAACTGCTTTTCACAATGGTGGAACTAAAATACATTTCTACCAGCAGTGTATAAGTATTCCCTTTTCCCTACAACCTTGCCAGCATCGGTTATTATTTAACTTTTTAATGATAGCCATTCTGACTGGTGTGAAGTGGTATAACACTGTGGTTTTGATTTGCATTTCTCTAATGATTAGCAATGTTGGGCAGTTTTTCATATGCTTGTTAGCCTCTTCGTGACACATTTGTCTTCTTTTGAAAAGTGTCTGTTAATGTATTTTGCCCACTTTTTAATGGGCTTGTTTGGTTTTTGTCTGTTAATTTATTTAGGTTCCTTATAGATTCTGGATATTAGACCTTTGTCAGATGCATAGTTTGTAAAAGTTTTCTCCCATTATGTAAGTTTTCTATTTTCTCTATTGATATTTTCTTTCGCTATGCAGGAGCTCTTTAGCTTAATTAGGTCCCATTTCAGAAGCTGTGCTTTTAATCAACTTGAGATTCATCTTATTAAAATGTACATTCTTTTTTGGGGGAAAGGTTGTTTGTTTCTTCCTCTAAGTGACAAGATTTGTTGTTTTATATCCAATGTAAAAGTGCCATTGTGGCTGGGCATGGTGTCTCACACCTATAATCCCACCTGATCACCTGAGGTCAGGAGTTCAAGACCAGCCTGGCCAACATGGTGAAACCTCGTCTCTACTAAAATACAAAAATTAGCCGGGCTTGGTGGCCAGCACTTGTAGCCTCCAGCTACTTGGGAGGCTGAGGCAAGAGAATCTCTTGAACCCCAGAGGGCGGAGGTTGTGGTGAGCCGAGATCACGCCACTGCACTCCAGCCTGGATGATGGAGTAAGACTCCATCTCAAAAAAAAGAAAAAAAGAAAAGAAAAAAGTGCCAATGCTTGCATGTTTTCAACAGTGCTAACATAGGGGGCTAACGTGGTGAGTTAATTCTTTGAATGACTAAATCACCCCATGTAACTCTTGGATATGCTTCATTACTGATATAGTAGAGAAAACAGTACCCTGATTATCAGAAAAAGATAGCCCTCAAGCATTGAATATAAGGCAAAAGTTCCAGCACAGTTGTATCTTAATGAGGGAACCCTCTCTTGTGATAAAATGTGAATAGAAGTATTGCCCTATTGTGGTGTTACAAATTTAAAAATGTATAGTATTTCTAATTCCCCTCTTCCCATGGCAGTTCATTCTAATAGTCATTATACTTGGACTCTTGCAGTAGTTTTCTGATTAGTATCTCTGGTTCTACTCTTTTTCTTCTCCATGTTCTTATCTCAGATGTCTACATTTAAAAAATATAAAGTGGATTTCCTCATTCTCCCGCATTTCAGTCAAGGTTTCTCTCACTGCCCCAAAAGAAAGTCCGGTCTCTTTAGCTTACAAGAGTCCTGGTCCTAACCAGGACTGTCTTTCCATTCCCAAGTTAGTTACTGTTATCCTGTATTCTAACATGCCAGTCTATTTACTTTTTCTTAAATTTGCCTGACAATGCCATCTTTTCTCATGTAAAGAAATCTTTACTTTGAGCTCCTCCCCATTAGTTGGTAAAACTCATGTGCTCATAAGTGATATGAGACAATGTAGATGAGTGAGAGACAGGTGCAAGAGGCTTAGCACCCTCCCATAATTTTTATTAGCTCTACAAAGCTTTCCAAAATAACCAGAATCTAAGCAACAGTGATATGCTTGACAATCACAAGTTATTTCTCCTAGACCTCACTTTACTTCTTTACAGAAATTCTAGAAACTTTGTGAAGCCTTAGGAATTGCCTCTTTATGGAATCACACCAAATAAGAATTACTCATTCCTTCCTCTATACCTTTAAAGTACTTGCCCCTTTAGTCATTGTAGCACTTATCTTAGAATGGAGTGGTCACTTGTTTTGGTGTGTGTGGTTGCTTGATTTCCTTAATAAATTCTTAATTCCTTGAGGGCAGGGGACATTCAGTATTCATCTCTATATCCTCAGGGCCTTGCAGAGTGTTCAGTGGATAGCAGGAGCATAGTTAATATTTATTAATTAAACAAATAAATTCATAATCATCAATGTACCACAAAAGTCTATAATGGTATAAATGAATACCCAAGCTAAAAAATAGCATTAAGAAGAGAAACTATAATATTATCAAATTAGAAATTAAATGATTTAATTTGCTGATGTGCTTGTAAATATCCCTCAGTTATTTTTATTAGGACTATTTTTATAAGAAAGAGTTTTTAAAGTTTTACTTCTGTAATTCCCAAAACTACATGTTCAGCTTTGCCCTTGGCCTGATCTTTTATATTTTTATTTTCAACCTACTATAACTTACCTCTACTTGAATATGCTCCACTTAACTCAAATTCAAAATTTCTAGAAGAAAAACTTCTGTTTATTCTACCATAGAGCACTTGACACTCCCTTTGAATGTTTTTGCTAAAATTTTCTTGTGCTGACCTGTAAAATATCTAGTTAAGATGGCACTGTAAATTCACGTTTTGCCCTTTGCCTTACTCTATATACAGAATAGCCAAAGATAACATATAACAAAAGAATGTTAAAAATACCGTGAGCACCTCTACAGAACAGAAATCAAGCAGAAACACCAAATGTACCAGTAGGCTAGGCCAAAACCATAGACCCGATGTTTCCTGGGTCCAGAAGCTGGTAGATGCAGGAAGTTTTGTTAGGCTCAAAGTCTTCCACGATTTCCATAGAACCAAACTCCAAGCTAATCACTCCCTTTGTGGATTTAATGTGCTGACAACAGGAGCAACTTTGCATCACATTATTCACTGCTTATAACAAATACAAGAAACCTTCCCTTACATCCTGTATTTTCAGTGACTTTTTTCTTCCCATCATCCCTTAATTTCAAACAGAGTTCAAATAAACTTAGTGAAACCCAAAGGAATGGGGAGAACAAAGAATAAGTGCCTGATAACCCAAAGAAATGGAGAGAACAAAGAATAAGTATCTCCCTGAGCATGGCCTGGGACAGGACAACTTGGCTTTTTGTGGCCCATTGACTGCCATGAACCAAATTTTCGAAGGTCAGTGGCTCCTAATGAGGATCATTCGCCTCCTCCTCCCTTCAGTGGGTGGATGTGCAGTGAGAATGAGTTATGATAAAGGTATGTCCCTGAACTAAATTTCAATGTCTCAAACAGCATTTTAAACAAAGCCTGTAATTTTCGGGCTTGGTTTTGATTTCTGACAATGATAAGCTTGTTTCTCCTTTTAGGCTCATTAGTGTTTGCTGACTCCTTTCTGATTCATAATCCAGTTCTTATATGAGAAATGATTCATGAATCAGGAGAGGAAAATTCATTTGAATATGGAAGAAGATGATTATAAATTTCTTCTTCTAAAAATCCCACACATAGATTTCAATATGATATATGAAAATGGAAAGGCGGCTTCATCCAGCTAGCCATGTAATGTGAACCTGAGGTATTTGGAATCTCCTGGTACTGTAAGGGTCACATCTCTTACCTGCAAGAATTATTTGAGGATGAATGCTTCCATTTCTTCAACCTTAGAGTGAACAATAATAGTAATACAAATCAAGATTTTATTATTATTACAATTATTGAAAACTTGTTATAATGAATATTGTAAATGTTCATCCCTTACATACTAAAGTTGAATGACTTTTTTACTCCTGTCATTTTAAAAATTTCAAATAGAGTTCAAAGGAAATGAAATCCAAAGGAAAAAGAAGGAAACGAAAAACCTCCTGGCAAATAAACTGTGTTGCAGTCTTCAAAGATGGCCACCATCAGTTACTTTTCTCCTTTTATATAGGTGCTACTCCTCACATCAAAGGATGGAGACTGCTTCTCATCCTTTTACATCTGGGCTGGTTTTGGACTTGCTTAGACCAATATAATGTGATGCTTTCCCATAATGGGCCTAAACTTTAAGAGGAATGGCAGTTTTAGATTCCTTTCTCTTGGAAGCCAGCCACCATCTAAGTTCAATTACCCAGAGACCGCCACAGTGGTAGAAATCCCAAGCTGGCCATGTTTAGCAGAGATGTGCAGAGGTAGGCTCGGCTAGCCTCCAGTTGTGTCAGGCAAACCAGCCCTGATTCCAGACATGTGAGTGAAGAAGGCTTCTTGTAGGTTCCAGCCCCAGTAGACACCACATGGAGTTGAAAATCTGCCTAGCCCCGATTGCAGATTTGGGAGAAATAGTACATTATTTTAAGTCACCAAGTTTGGTGCTAGCTTATTATGAGGCGATCAATAGCTGAAACATTCTGATGTTTCAGCATCCTCATTATTCTCACAGCAAACTTGTAAGTATGTCATTGTCCTTTTAAATGTTACTGCTTGCAGAAACCTTCAGGATTTATAAATAAAAATGGAAAAACATGATATCATTTTTTTTCCTAAAGCAGATTTGGGGCTTCTGCTAAAGTAAAGTAAAAGTGATCCTACCCAGTAACAGTACGTACTTGAATAGGATCCAGAATGACCAACATAACAGGTTTCACATGTCCTTGGCAGTTAAATGCTGTTTGCAATCTATTCCCAGTTCCATTTCTGAAAATAAAATAAAAAAACAATGCCTAGGGGCCTAAGGCAGATCCCAGCTTCTCACTCTACAGTGAACAGACACTGCCACTCAAGCTTGGAAAACTCTTTCCGAAGCACAGTTCACTCTTCCTACGTTTTGCCATTAGTGGTAGAGAAAATCCCAAATGTTAAAAACGTATACATTTGGATGCCCATTCTCTGCTTAGGTTTCTGACCTCAGTCCTCAAATATTCATATCAGAAATCTCTCTGCCTGGAAGATGATGTCTTTATTTTCTTCATTATTCAGTGTTTGTTTTCTTTATTATTGTTTTTGAAAACATATTGCTCACGAAAAACTCCTAGAACAATAACATCAGGAGTTTCCTAAGGCTTTTCACATCAACATGAAAAGTAAAAAAGAAAATTGCATTGTTGAGAGAAGGCTTAAATTTCTGTTGAAACACCCTGATTTACATTTGTAGCCAAGAAGGAAAACGGGCTGACCACTTGTGGCAGACCTGGGCCTTTCTAGAACTCAGGTTTCCTGGATCTCTTACTTTAATGAACTGCCTTTACCAGTTTCAGTTGGAGGTGGATGAGAACAAAGGTAATCCTCAATTCAGGCTATTTCGGCACTAAACTATTATGTCTAATGGACATCTTTTTTCTAGGTGGACAGAGGGCACAGACCATGGATATGGGGCGGGGGTAAGAGGAAGAGCAAAGGGCTGGCACTGCATGTAAGTGGCAGGTGTTCTTCTCCCTTTGAGCCTTGGTAGTCCACATGATGGTTGTTGTCACCATCATTACTGGCACCCATTAAGACTCACCATTCATCAGGCACTGTGTTAAGAATTTTGTGTATATTCTCTCAATTAAAAAAAAATATATATATATATATGTACATAATATCTGTACATATGTATGGGTACATGTGATATTTTGTGACATACACAGAATGTGTAATGATCATGTCAGGGTATTTGGAATGTCTATCACCTTGAATATTTATCATTTCAAATGTGTTGCGGACATTTCAAGTTATCTCTTCTAGCTATTTTAAAATATACAATACATGTTGTTAACTATAGTCGACCTAATTTTGCTATCAAACACTTTATCTCAATTTTTGCATGAAACCTATGAAGCAGGTATGATTTCCTCTAGTCAGACAAGAAAATCAAGGAAATGAGAGGCTTAGAAATGTTTTCACATTTACAAAGCTGTTAAATTGTGAGATTAGAATCTCAGGCTGATTCACAAGCTCTCCAGAGCTGCCATGGTTGTTAGCATCAGTACTTCTGCCCTTACCATTTTGTTTTCAAAACGCTTCTTGGTAATGGTGGCATGTAAACATTAAATATTAAACTTAGAGAACTCTAATTTCATAAAAGTAATTATTAGACTTCACACCCAGCCCTGTCCTGCCCCACAAAAAAAAAAAAAAAAGAAACTTGAAGCCATCAGGGTTGGAAAATTACTCCTTATCTTCCACTTAATCTGATTTCCAAGAAAAATTGCCCCCTCTTTATGGTACTTTTAAAAACCTCCCTAGTTTTCCTCACTATTCTCATATGTAATGCAAAAATAATAATACTATTTAATTTTGTAGGGTTGTGTGAAAGATAAAATTTTAATTCATATGAATATTTAATATACTTCCTGAAACATACTAAGCACTCAATATGTGTTCGTTTTTTTGTTAGTATAGCAACCCTTTCAATATGTAATTGGTACAGAATTCAGTCAGATATGTCACTTCTTTCTTCTGTATAATTCATCAATATCTCTCAAATGTTCCCCTCCCTTTCTTCATGATTTTCCCTGATGTATTAGCTCAGACTGCCATACAAAATACCATAGACTGGGTGTCCTAAACAGCAGACATTTATTTGTCACAGTTATGGAGACTGGAAGTCCATGATCAAGACAGCTGATTCAGGCCCTGGCAAGGCTTGCATGGACATTTTGCTGTCCCCTCTCATGGATGGGAGAGATCCCTCTCATGTCTTTTCTTATAAGGGCACTAATTCCATCATGAGGACGCTACCTTCATGAGATTATTACCTCCTGAAGGCCCCATCTTCAAATACTATTGCCTTGGGAGTTAGGGCTTCAACATTACAGATTTGGGGGATTGAGGAAACAATTCATTCCATAGCACGTTGGTGATGTCTCCCATCATCTTATCTTTAGACTATTGCAGCTGTCTTGAGACCAGCACTGCTCAATTCTTGTCCATCCCCATTCCACACTGAAGCATTCTAAAAAGCAAAATTGACCATGTCACAAAATCATCCAATAACACTCATTAGACTGTTGAATAAATGGAAAAATTCAGGGGCTGGGCATAGTGACTCATGCCTGTAATTCCAGCACTTAGTGAGGTCGAGGCAGGTGGATCATCTGAGGTCAGGAGTTTGAGACCAGCCTGGCCAACATAGTGTGAAACCCTGTCCCTACTAAAAATACAAAAATTAGCCAGGTGTGATGGCAGGCACCTATAATCCAGCTACTCGGGAGGCTAAGGCAGGAGAATCACTTGAATTCAGGAGGTGGAGGTTGCAGTGAGCTAAGATCGCACCATTGCACTCCAGCCTGAGCAACGAGAGCAAAACTCCATCTCAAAAAAATAAATAAATAAAAATGAAAATAAAAATTCACTACTTCTCCACATAGTCTCTGATGCCCTAACCATACTTAACTAGTGCTGCCACCTGAAACTGGTATGACACCTGATAAAGCTGGACTTAACGCAACTAAATTCACTCTTGCTTGCTGAGTTCATCATTTAGGGTGATAAGAGAGGAGACAGAATAGAGTGGAAACTAATTCTTGATACCCATGATAAATAAGCTTCAATAGGGTGTTAGTGGAAGATACACTAATGTGATACACACTTAAAGCCAATAACTAAGAATATCAAAGTGCTGTTGTTGCTTAGGTGCACTGCATACTCTTTGACCCTTAATGTGGCTGGCATTTCTTGTTGATGTGTGTATCACTGCCATGCCACACCATGTTTGACCCAGAGAATTAATGAAACATTCCCGTTATCAGTTGTGTACTTAGGCTAAGTAAGTTTTCTATTTCCTTGCCATTGTTCTCCAAATTAATAATAAATTGTAATTTTCCTGGCAGTTCCTATTTTTTTTGCTGAGATGGAGCCTTACTGTCTTGCAGGATGGAGTGCCATGGCACAATCATAGCTCCCTGCAGCTTCAGTCTCCTGGGCTCAAGAGCTCCTCCCACCTCGAGCTCCCAAGTAGCCAGGACTATAAGCACATGCTACCATGCCCAGCTGATTTTAAAAATTTTTTTATTTAAGAGCACTTTTAAAAACAGGGATGACTGAAGTCTTCCATTCAACTGCTGGCTAATGAAAATATTGTTACTGATTTTGAAAAATGTATCTCTCCAGGATTTCTATTCAGAATGAGTTTATATAAAACTGCACTAGAGAATAGAAAAATTTGTTTTTTTGAGGCTGTTTTATCTTGGAATAAGTATGGCCCTGAAAGCACTATGTTTCTCTCTCGACCTGGTCAATGAGCCACCTCAGCTGGTATCAACATGGTGATACTGTAACGCACTATAGCTCTCTTTCCCAAGTTCTTAGGTGTAAATTCCATTCTTGGTTTGCAACTTTTTTCACGTATTATTTATTGTTGTTTTCATTATTTAAATGTACTTCTAATTTATAATTCAGTGCCTACACAGTTCTATAATGAAATAATGTAGTCTACAATCATTTGTATGATCACACTTTAATTACATGAATCAACTGGTACATTATTAAAGAGGAGATCCAGAAATAAAGAAAAATGGGTTTACCAGTGCTAGAGAAATAGGAAGTAGGGGAAGGTAATTTGGGGAATTAGCAGTTGAATCATAAATTTCCTTCAAAATGAATGCTTAGCGCAATACCCATGATCTAATGCTATACTCAACAGTTTACAAATTATAAAACTCAGGTGAATAGAGGAAAGTGTCGTTTTTATACATTGGTCTTTTTTTTTCAGAGTAAAGTATACAATATTAAAGATGAAGTGTGATTTTCACTGGGTTAGAGGCAGTAACAAACTTTGATCTTCACAAAAGTACTCTCAAAAAAAGTAAGCATGTAGTTGTGAGCTTGCAGCAAAAAGAAGCTGTAACATCTACCATACATTTGCTAATAATATCAGACACACCTGTGAACCAGTTTAACCATAAGCAATTTAAACTCTACTTAAAAAAATAGAAAAAAAAAAAACCCTGGAATTAAAATGTCACAAAAATCAAGGTCTACATGTAATATTGACAAGCAAATACAGAAATAAAATTTAGTGGTCTGTCATTGGGTGAAATCACTTTGATCAAATTACTTTGATCACTAATATATAAGTGTTAGACAGCCTTCTTCTCCCTAGACTATACACATGGCATTCAATCCCCGAATTGCCTTGTTTTCTGAAAACGATTGTTTCCCTTTTTTTTCTCTGTGAGGCCTTGGTCCAACATTGTTAGTAAGAATGAGCAATAAGATATTATTTCACTCCCTTATGTGTTAAAATCCCTGCCACACCTGTGGGTATTGTGCCATTGTTTAAATGGATAATAAAAATAAGCCCTTATATAACACAGATATCAGACAGCTTTGCGGTCAATTGTCATTGTATATGCCAAAAAACAGCTCTGCATGAGTTTTAAATCTATTTACTTAATTAAAAATATAATTATTTAACAACAGACAGTAAGTAATTTACCTATAGCTATTGGGAAATATCATTATTTCTAAGACCAGACAGTGCCCTGATAATCTGATGGCTGTTGGGAAGAGATGCAGTTAGTCACATTGACAGAGAGTCAAAGGATTTAACTCAAGGAGACCTTTTAGAATAGTGATATGGCAAGAGAAATTTAAAAAATCAAATCAAACTTTAAATTTGTATTACAGTTTTGTATGTGATGGTTAAAGAACCAAATTAAAGAAACAAAGGCAGCTTTGAGGTAGGCTGGCATTTATCCAGATTGAGGGTCTACCAAAAACCAGTTCTGGGAACTGACATTTATGATAACTCATTCAAATATTTTCTTGCCCAATTAGGGTTATCTTTACGGTTAATTTTCCTCAGACATCCTGCCAGATTTGACTCAAGATTTCAGCATTGAATTTGAGCCTATTAACTCTTAATGAGTGCTAACTGATGTGTTATCAAACTATCTGTAAAAGATAACTGGCTATTCATGGCCAAATACATGATCATCTAATGTCCAAAAATTTTAAGGCCATCTAGCCAGATTCAAAATACAAACATAGGCAGGTTTAAAGATGAATTGTACATTTTCATTGTATTACAAAAGTTAAGTGTGATGGAAAATTGCTGTTAGATGCCTGAGTATGCCTGTAGATGAGTTTTGAGCTCCTTGGTGCCTGAGTAACTGGTAAGGTAGTTAGAAAACCAGGTTAAGCCAGTCTTCAGTCGTTAGTTGGCTGACTTCATGTTTGTTTTAGAACTCTAATCTTCTAAGAACTTGTTTTTGTAGTTTCACTGTATGAAACATTTATGAAATGTGTAGAAAATTGCTGATAGCTGTAAACCCAAATGATAATTCCCTTTCCCATAGTTTCAACAATTTTTCCTTCACTGGAAGAAAACAGAGCACTTAACCTTTTCCTTAAGAATCACAGACATATTTGAACCCCCCTCCACCAGCAGAATATTATCTGGCACTTTTGAAGTACATGGTTCAAATAGAATTACTCTAATAATAGTTCTTGCGAGGTCTGTGTGGGTATGTCTCATCTAACTTGGTTATTCTCCTTAGATTCAAAATTATAGCCTGCAAATTGAAAATTATATATAGCTTTTGCAAGGCAAGACCATAATTCTAGGCTTTCACCACTTTTTTTTCAATCGCAATAAATCACATTCAAAGTAGACCTGACACTGGACTGTATTTTAGCATCCAGGAGAGCCCTACATCAGCTGTTGACAAAGTACTGCATTTTAAGTTCCCTGCAGACCTTTAGACTCCAATGAGAATTTGCTCACATTCTTCTCTTTACCCCTGGAAAATAAACTGTAGGTCAATACTGATTTACTTCTCTGCCTGCAGATCCAGTATGTCACCTGCACAGATCTTTCCAAATTATGCTTGCATCCTTCACATATCAGTAAAGAAGGTCAGGATAAATCCATGTCAGAAGGTAGTAGGAAGGTCAGGGTAAATCCATGTCAGAAGGAAGCCTCCACTATGGTTATATTTACTGTGCGTACCATTACCTCTAAAGTATAAGCTATTTAAGTTTCTTTCTAAAGCCAAGGTTTAAAAATTGTGGGTCACACAGTACATTGGTGAGTCCCACTGCCAACATTTTACATGGAATGGGATAGGATGGGATGGAGAGAATAGAGTGCATAGAATAGAATAGATCAAAGTGTGCATATATTAACTTGGGTTTCATAGAAATTTTCTTTCAAGGTTGTGTAATTCACATGTAAAATGCATTTCTTACTGTGGTTTGTGGTCAGAGTTTAAAAGTCAGTATTGTGCAGTAAATCTGACTCCTCGATGGCCCTGGAATTGACTTATGTTTTTGGAAATCTTAGATAAGGTAGGTTGTTTCTGAGAAGCATTCAATGCTTCTATCACACTTTTCTCCCTCCCTCTCTTTTTCCCTCCAATTAAGAAACAACCCCACCGAAATGTCTCTATGGGAATGTTACTCATAGGCAGCTTTGTTTACAAGTCACAAACTCAAATTTTTATCAAGCCCCTGCAGCCCAAAAGCAATTCTTTCCCTGCTGTGACATCCACATTTCTCTCTGCACCTTCCCCACTCTTTAAATAAAGAGTGAAGGAGATAGTGGAGGTACAATTTCTTCTCAATTTTACTTTCAACTGTAGCATATCATCTTAGCCAGCCCCATAAGAACTTTTTAAAATTCATTTAACTAGAATCAGAAATTGTCTTTTTTAATTCATTAAACTAGTACTTGAGAATTATTTCAATGCTTTTGTGAGCTCACATTCTAGGAGAGTATTAAACAACAAACAATATGTGAATTATGTTAGGATTCTCCATAGAAACAGAACCAACAAGAGATCACCTGCAGACTGGAGACTAAAGAAGACTGCTGGTGTATTTTAAAGGCCTGAGAGCCAGAGGCGAATGGTGTAAATTTCAGTTTGAGTTTGAAGGCCTGAAAAACAGGAATGCTAAAGGCAGAAGAAGATTCATGTTCCAGCTCAAGCAGTCAAGCAGAAGAAAGGTGAAGCCGACCCTTCCTCCACCTTTTTGGTTCTATGGAAGCCCTCAAGGTGTTGGGTGATGGCCACTCACATCAGGAAGGGCCATCTGCTTACCCAGCCTTGAGTTCAGGAGTTTGAGACCAGCCTGGCCAACCTGTTAAATTCATGGAAATAATACTTTTCACTAAAAACTAAGGAGATGTGATGTAATCTCAATGGAATTCTACTAACTCCCACGAGTAGACTTTCTTAAGATAGTAGCACTAATTGACATATCTACTTGCTGGTTTGTTGTTGTTGTTTGTTTTGGTTTCTTTGCCTTTCCACAAGTAATTTCTTTCACTAAAACCTTTTCAGACTACTTTGGTTTTCACATTAGAGACTCCTTGTTCATTTAAGTATGTAAATTAAGTACCGTGATGGTTTGATTTTCTTTTTCTCCTTACGGTGGAACTTCATCTTGACATAGCCTGACTTAGTTGGCATAGTCTTTTTGCTTTTTTCTTATTTGTAGTAAAATATACATAACAAAATTTAGCATCTTAAACCATTTTAAGTGTACACTTTATTTCATGTAGGTACCCTGACACTGTTATGCAACCATCAACACTCTCCGTGTTTCCAGAACTTTTTCATCACTCCAAACAGAAACTCTATATCCATTAAACAGTAACTCACTATTCCCCACTCCTTCCAGCCCTGGTAACCTCTATTCTACTTTCTGCCTCTGAATTTGCTGATTCCAGGCACCTCATGTAAATGGAATTATTATTTGTCCTTTTGTGTCTGGCTTGTTTCATATTACATTTTCAAGGGTCATCCATGTTATAGCATATGTTATAATTTCATTCCATTTTAAGCTTGAGTATCTCAGTCTGTTCAGGTTATTACAAAATGCCCTAGACCAGACCAGCTAGCTTATAAACAGGAGAAATGTATTTCTTACAGTTCTGGAGGTAGAGAAATCCAATATCAAGGTGCCAGCAGATTCAGTGTCTGGCGAGGGCTCAGCTTTCTGGTCCATAGATGGTGCCTTCTTGGTGTGTCCTCACGTGGAAGGGGCAGGGCAGAGCCCTGGGGCCTCTTTTGTAGGTGCACTAATCCCATTCATGAGGGCTCTACTCTTATGACCTAATCATCCCCCAGTAGTCCAACCTTCTAATGCTATCAATGGTGAATGGGTTTCAGCATACAAAGTTTGGGGGGGACATAAACATTCAGAATATGGCACTGAGTCATATCACATTATATGCAAATACTATATTTTGTTTATTCATCTGTTTATGGACATTTGAGTTGTTTCCACCTTTAGGCTATTGTGATACTGCCATGAACATTGGTGTGCAAATATCTGCCGGGGTACCTGTGCCTTCACTTTTTTTGAATAGATACCTACAAGTGGAATTGTTGGATCATATGGTAACTCTATGTTTAACATTTTGAGGTTCCACCAAACTGTTTTCCACAGTACTTGTGCCATTTTACATCTCTATCAGTAATGCACAAGGGTTTCAACTGCTAAATATCCTCACCAACACTATTTCCTGTTTTTCTTATAATATTAATCCTAGCAGGTATGAAGTGGTACCACGGGGGTTTTGATCTTCATTTCCCTGATGACTGGTGATCCTGAGCATCTTTTCATGTGCTTATTGGCCATTTATATATCTTCTCTAAAGAAATGTCCTTTGTACATTTTTCAGATGGATTGAATGGGTATTTTGTTATTAAGTTGTAGGAGTTCTTTATTTATCCTACATAGCACAGTCTTTTATATAGATACTTATTTCTTGGGTGCAACACTGTGTTTTTAGGGCCTCCTTTTATTGAGAACATTGAAATGATTCTGTTTTATCTTCACTAATTCACTCCTAAACATCAGTTATTTCCATGTTACCAATTATAAATGCCTTATTTGGTAAATACTGAATTATAGAAAGCAGAGAAGCTATTAGTAGTTCATCAAATGTGAAATGACAGCTTAGGAAATATAAAAACAAAGTGATTTTCAATTGAATGGAGCACTGTTTTTCAGTTTGCCAAATGGAATTTACAGTCACTGTTAAACAACAACATGCCCCGCAACCAGCTTTCATCCCATCACCCCCTCCCAATACCTATCCTCTTTTGACTCAGGCCCCAAAGAGGATTAAAGGTCCCCCCGTTCAGAGGTAGATTAACCGTACAACTGATGAAGCTTAAGTTTCAGGTCCTTTTACCAGCCTTGGCCTCTTCCAAGATCCTGTACCTAATTATGACTTTGTAATTTTTGTTTTTTAAATAAGCCTCCCTAAAATCAGCTTCAGGCCGACAAAATCCGTATGTGCCTCTGGATATATTTCTTCTACCTAAAATCATAATTTTAATCATCGTTGTACTGCTGGAAAGCAAGCCTGGGATCTCTTGTTAAGTACACTAAGTTATTTATGACTAGCTTTTTTCCTCACAGAGTTTCTAGTCTGGGGTGCCAAACTACCATGCTTTTCCACAGAATTCCAGGAAAATATAAGCCATAGATATTCCTTGTGAGCCCCAGTATGCTCCCTTAGCTTCCCCACTCAGCTCTGTCAGCACACACCACTTGCTTTGCTCTAAGCACTCAGAGGAACATGCAGGCCAGACTTTGAAAATTGGTTCCTAGTTGTTGATACAAAATGTGTATGTCCCTTTGTAATCCGCACAGAGCCATAAATAGAATTTTGTTCTTATACAGTGGAAGAAAAGAATGCAGTGTCCAGACTTGATACCTAATCTTTGAAAATTTTGTGAGCACAGCTTAGGCAGTTTTCTAAATATTAGGGTATATTGTCAGAAGTAAAATTGAGCCTTCTGGCCCTTTATCAATTTTATTACTTCATTAAATAAAAATGAATTTTTCTAAAAATTAAATGTTAGTATATATTTTCCTGTCCTGCTGCAAAGCATTAGTGACTAAAATGAATAAAATTTTATAATGAATAAAAGAAATTATTCATCTATGTAAATCTTCTTCTATCAGTCTTACTTTCCCTGTGCAGATATAATAATTTTACAATTTGTATATGTTGTGAGGAAAGGTATATCTGAGAAAGATATCAGCATGGTCCCCTTCTAAAGCCTTCTTTCTCTCAAAAAAAAAAGTGTTCAGGTTCCTTCCTTCTCCTCCCCACTTCCCCTCTCTCCTTGTTCTTTCTTTTTCCTCCCTTTCCCAAACAATTCCCTGTACAGCCACTAGTTGGTACAGAGCAAGGTGTGCATCCACAGGAAGGGGCCCAAGCCTGGGTGTCAGAAGCCACTGGTTGTGAGGAGGGAATCCATGTGAGGGGTGCAGTGCTGCCCAGCAGGAATTGTGGGACGCTGAGTGGGTTTGGAAGGCCACCTGAGCGAGGAAATGGATGACAGCAATAGGAGATTGGTTACATGCAGGGGAGTGGATCGAATCAATAGATATATTAGGAATAATGAGAAATAGTGGGCTATGGTGCCTCACGCCTGTAATCTCGGCACTTTGGGGAGCTGAGGGAGGCAGATCACCGCAGTCCAGCAGTTCAAGAATAATGAGGAGGCGATCTCTTACCAACATGGAAGGGTTACAATATGGAAAGGGAGAAAACTAGAATTAACCCTGTGATGTTGGGTTGGAATTCAAAGCATTGAAATGAACTAATTAATTTCATTATATATAGAGATAGTAAAATAGATGTAAATGTGTTTGTATGTGCATATGCACGTGTATCCTCTCACTTTATCCACTGAGAGAGCTTAGGAGCAGCAACAGCAGTGACGATACCTAGCCCCAGATCACAATTTCTAAATACCATTCTCCCTTAAAAGATACCAGGACTTGGGTAGGGAACATTTGAAACATCTTGGGCCAAAAAGCAAACAACTGCTAGTAGAATGATGAAGATATAAACAAAGGCACAGAAACCATCTTGAAAGGGCTCCCACTAGGGAAAACTTGGCATGAAAATAAACGACGACAGTGTCCGGGTACAGTGGCTTATTCCTGTAATCGCACCACTTTGGGAGGCCAAGGCGGGCGGACCGCTTGATACCAGAAGTTCAAGACCAGCCTGGGCAACATGGCAAAACCCCATCTATACGCAAAATAGAAAAATTAAGTGGGCTTGGTGGCATGTGACTGTAGTTTCAGCCACTCGGGAGGCTTAGAGGTGGGAGTATGGCTTGAGCCCACAAGGTCAAGCCTCCAGTGAGCTGTGATACCACCACCACACTCCAACCTGGGCAATGGAGAAATAACTTGTATGATCCTATGCAAAAAGGAAAAGAAAAGGAAAAAGAAAAGAGAAGGAAAACAAAGAAGGAAGGAAGGAAAGAAGGAGAAAGGAAGAAAAGAGGGAGGAAGGAAGGGAAATGGAAAGAATAATAGATAATAACATGCCAAATAAGTGGGAATCTGTAAGTCTTTGTTAGAAAGTAAATAAGTGGATAAATCAAACATTTGGTAAGGAAAAAGCTATTTACATAGTTTCAAAGAAATGCCACATATAACACTTCTTAATTACAAAGAGGAAAATGCTGACTTTGTAGTGAAGAATTTGTGCAGCTACCATTTTAATCAAGTGACCGAAATGAACAGCTTTGGTAATGGGACAGATTGAGTTCTTGTACCACCCGATAGAATGCTGTAAGGTGAACCCAGTATCCCTTCTGTTATTTCTACCAGTTTATAATGTAGATCAAATCATGAGAAAATGTCAAATAAACTCAAATTTAAGAACATTCTGCAAGAAAAACTGGCCGGTAATACCAAAAGTGTCAGGGTTGTGAAAGTCAAGGACACACAGAAGAACCATTTGAGATTAAAAGGGTCTACAGAGACATGTCAGCTATACAAGGCTGGCTCTCTGGCTCTCTGCTAAAAAGGAAATTACTGGTATAATAAAATGGAATCTGAGAATGATAGTACCATATCAATCTTAATTTCCTGATTTGATGGTATCATGTTTATGTAGGAAAATGTCTTTGTAGAAAATAAACATTATTCAGAGGGTAATGGGGATCAAGTTGAAAATTTTCAAATGATTCAGGGGAAAAAAAACTTTGTCGTTGTTCTCTACTTGCAACTCTTCTGTAAGTTTGAGATTGTTTCCAAATAAATATAAAAATTGCTAAAGTTCTAAGCACCTGTTTAAATTTTCATAGTGCATGAGGATTTTAGGTGTGAACTGATGATAGTGGATAAAGAAAGGATTTGAGGTCCGTCATGAAAGTTGTTAGTGGTGTGGTCCATCCTGATTGTCTTTCAACAACTTGAAAATGTGATTGTTTGTGTCTGCAAAGATCTGATTCGCTTTCTAAATCTTAAATAACTTGTCATTTAAATATTAAAATCACCTCTATATGGTTATTATTCTAAGACCCAGAGAGCAAGGAAAATTCAAAATAGACAAATGGAAAGGATAATAAAGTCCCTTGGCCCTGAGAAAATCTGTTCTGAAACTTTTGAAACAAACTGCCTGAGAACATGTGTGGGATAAGCTCAGTTGGTCATTATGAGTCACTTCATCTTTGCTCTTAACCTTACCAATAAATTTTGGTTTCTTCTCAGTCAGATAAAGGACATGAGTACAGATTCTTCCAACACACACACACACACACACACACACACACACACACATACACACACACACACACAAAATGTTATATAATTTCTGTTCTTAAGTGCCTGGTTGGGATATGCTAATTTTGGGAGCACACTACTGCCTGCCATTTTCTGGTGGAACACTCTTTTAAGGAGATTTCTACAACTCCATTGTTGCTTGTGGTACTTTCTGAACAGTCCAGCAGGTGGTAGTCTAGGAGAGGAACAGTTCTCATCCTTCCCCATCCATCCCTGGGCCTACCAGCAGCCCCATTTGCAAAACAGAAAGAATATGGACTCAGCAATGTGCTTTCTCTCCTCTGGCACAAGAATGGGATTTCCAAGGTTGTTCTCTCAAAATGGGCACTTAGAGTACCACAGAAAGAAGCCAAAAATAACTTTGTGTATACATGTGACTGTGCAGTATTCTGAAGCTCAAAAATTCTTTTTTTTTTTAATTTCTAGAAATTCCGCTGATTTTATATCTCTTTGCTCTGATTTCTGTGACATGGCTTTGGGGAGGACTACACATGGCCTACAGACACTTCTGGATGTTGGTTCTCTTTGTCATTTTCAACAGTCTGCAGGTAAGCCTTACAGTTTGGTTAGTGATAACATACATTTATCTTACTGTACACACGGTGTAGAGTTTCAATATTAAAGATTCAAGCACCCACACACAGGTGAATTTGTGTATACAATAACATCATACAGAGTTGTAAAATAAAATAATAGGAGTCTAAATCTTTAACATTTGAAATATGACTGGGATTCTAACTTGCCCAGTATACAATTAGGGAAGACAAAATATTTACTGTTCTTCATTTTGACAACATCCAAGTAACTACACAAACATATTTCTTTTTCAGTGGGATTGATGTTTTTCAACTATTAATTTTGCAGATGGCAGCCATGTAAGATCAATGCACATAATTGGATTGTGTCTGGGTCTAGAAATTAGAGCAATTGAGGAGTGAAATAGTGATGTTCAAGCAGTCCCCTCTTAAGTGTGATGCTTAGTGAAATGAGAGTGTTTGGTTCACTAAAACATGACTGACATCCCTTAAGTCCCCAGTGCTCAGCTTAAATTAGTTTTGTAAGCATGCTTGGATAACTAGAAATTATATAACTGCAGCAAAAATGAAAGCTGACATTTTTAGTACTTTTGTGAAATGGAAAAATGTTTCACCCTGATATTAACATATGGAGCAAATGAACACATTTTTCTTGTTTTCCAAAGTGAAAAGGTCTGCCCTAGACTAAAATAATTTCTTAAATTTACTAAAATTATTTGTAAATAGTCCTTCTTTTTGGCTACCATCTTGAAAGGATCCTGTGTGGCAAACACACACACATATGCACACTTTCAGAATTGTAGCATACAATTGAAATGTCACTCCAAGAATTTTCTAGGTTTGCACCTGAGCAGACAAATTCTTTAGTTAGATCATAGCTTACATGATGGTACCTAATAAAGGCATATTATCCACTTAGGAAGGGAAAAATACAAAATAACTAAAAGTTTGGAACCAAGTTGGTACAAGTTTCTACATAGACATCTGTCTATGGTTATAGTTACAGGTAAGCGCTTACTATTGCCAGATGGAACAGAGACAGCCCCGCCTCTCTGGGATCTAATGATTCAAAAAGTAAACAACTAGCTCTAAAAATCAAGTATGGCAGGTGCCATGTAAACAGAGCATTTCAAGAATCAGTAGGGGCCTGTTGACCATCAGGGCAGAGCCATCAGGGCAGAGGCTTGGTTTTGGTCACCTTTGGATCCCTAGGGCCTGGTGGAACTAGGAGCAAGGTCCAAACCAACATCCTGCCTGTGTGCTTTGCTTACCAGACACACAGTGTTATACAAAGGATTGTTTTAGATTTTTAAATATTTGCTGCAAACTTTTAAAATTGAGAATTTTTACATTAAGAACCTGAATCATTGGCTTTTTTTTTTGAAGGCAGTATTTGCATGGCAGCAATTTCCAAGCTCTGAGCAAACCTGATATACTTAATTCATTCATTTTACCTGACCCTGAGATTATGACACATTTAATGCTTATTAAATAATAAATGAGTGTATGGTTAGAGATGGGAATTTCAGGCAGAGAAAACTGTTAGCCAAGGCTGCAAGAAGGAATAATCTCACCTAGATTAAGCAAAGGGTTGAGAAGGGAAAAGAAAGGTCTTGCAATTAGAAAAGAAGTGGTGGGAGAGGAGACAGAAAGGGTAGATTGGTTTAAATGGCCCCTTTCCATGCTCAGGATTCTGAACTCCAGTCTTTAAGCAAGGGGAAGCCGTCAAAGTTGCGTTTTTTCTTGGTTTTGTTCTAATATTTTTTAACTTTGTCAGTTAATTTTTTTTTCAATTTGAATTGGAGGACATGCTTGTACTGGAAGGATAACTGGAAATGTTTAGGAGAGGATATTGAAAAAAAAGAGCAGCTCTGAGTAGGTAGGCTATTGTCATATTTCAGACTATAGATGTTCTGGCAGTGTGCCTGGGAATAAAACCAAGTTGGTACAAGTTTAGAACCAAGTTGGGACAAGTAGCTGACAGGTTTGAGAGTTGTTATAGAGATAAACACTTTTCATTTTATTGTTTAATTGACATGTAATAATTGTATATTTATGGGTATATAGTGATGTATTGATACATATAAGATGTAGTGATCAGATCAAAAGAATTAGTATATCTATCATCTCAAACGTTTATCATTACTTTGTGTTGGGAATATTCAATACCCTCCTTCTAGTGCTTTGAAACTATAAAGTATTGTTAACTGTAGTCATCCTGTAGTGCTATAGAACACAAGAACTTATTTCTTCTATCTAGCTGTAATTTTATATCTTTTGACAAATCTCTCTATCCCCTTTCCCCCTAACCTTCCCAGCCTCTAGTACATTCTGTTCTACTTTTTACTTCTATGAGATCAACATTTTTAGCTTCCACGCATGAGTGAGAACATGCAATGTCTAACTTTCTGTTCTTGGCTTATTTCTCTTACCATAATGTCCTCTAGTTCCATCTATGTTGCTATAAGTGATACTGGGTTGGTGCAAAAGTGACTGTGATTTTTGTCATTAAAAGTAATGGCAAAAACCACAGTTACATTTGCACCAACCTTATCATCTATATATACGTGTGTGTGTGTGTGATATATATATGTGTACATATATATACATATATAAATATGTGTATTATATATATGTGATATATGTATAATATATAATGTATTATATATGAGTGTATATATAATATACATATATAATACATTATATGTATTATATATTATATATGATATATATTATACATTATATGTATTATGTATATATATACATATACATAATATATGTATGTATATATATACATTATATACATAATAATGTATATAATGTATATATTATATATATTACATTATACATTCTATGTATTATACATTTTATATATATAATATATACACATATATATTATACATGTATAATGTATTATATATGTGCATATATAATACACATATATATAAATATGTATATTATATATACACATATATATAAAACACACACACACACACATATATGATATATATATATATGTATATATATATATATATTTTTTTTTTGAGACAGAATCTCACTCTATCACCCAGGCTGGAATGCAGTGGCACAATCTCAGCTCACTGCAACCTCCACCTCAAGCTCAAGCAATCCTTCCACCTCAGCCTCCTGAGTAGCTGGGACTACAGACACATGCCACTATGGCTGGCTAATTTTTTTTTTTTTTTCCAGAGACAGGGTTTCACCATGTTGCTCAGGCTGGTCTTGAACTCCTGAACTCAAGCAATCCACTCACCTTGGGCTCCCAAAGTACTGGGATTATAGGTGTGAGCCACTGCACCTGGCCATCATTCTTTTTTATGGCTGAATAGTATTCCATTGTGTGTGTTTACCACATTTTCCTTATCCATTCATTGGTTGTTAGATACCTCGGTTGATTCTACATCTTGGCTATTGCAAATAGTGCTGCAACAAACATGGGTGTGCAGATGTCTCTTCAATACACTGATTTTTCTTTCCTTTAGATAAATGCTTGGTGGTGGCATGGCTGAATCATATGTAGTTCTGTGGGCAATTTTTAAAGGAACCTCCATACTGTTCTCCATTGTGGTTATACTAGTTTATATTCCCACCAGCAGTGTAGAAGAGTTCTGTTCTTTCTGCATAATCACCAGCATTTATTTTTTGTCTTTTTGATGATAGCCATCCTAGCTGGGGTGAGATGATGCCTCACTGTGGCTTTGATTTGCACTTCCCTGATGATTAGTGATGCTGAGCATTTTTTCATATATTGGTTGGCCATTTGTATAACTGTTCAGATCATTTGCCTATGTTTTTTTCAGATTGGTTTTTGCTGTTGAAATGTTTGAGTTCCTTGTATGTTCTGCATATTATCTGTCAGATGAATAGTTTACAGATATTTTCTCTCATCCTTTAGGTTGTCTTTTTTACTTTGTTAATTATTTCCTGCTGTGCAGAGGCTTTTTAGTTTGACATAATCCTATTTGTTTCTAAAATAAGCATTTTATAAAAGCTTCAGAACGTTGGTCTGGGAAAAGATTTTATAAATAAGAATCTTTAGATTCTTATAAATTTATAAATAGATTCTTATTTAATATCCTTTTATATTTATAAGCCTTTTATTTATATTTAATAGTCTTTGAAACCTTTCATTTATATTTAATATCCTTTTATATTTATAAACCTTTTATAAATAAGAATCTTTTATAAAATTATAAAATGAAGCATTTCACTGTGTTTTCTTTCAGTAATCTTATAGTTTTGGGTCTTATATCTAGGACTTTGATCCATTTTAAGTTGGTTTTTGTATAGGGTGAGGTTGGGGGTCTAGATTTATTCTTTTGCATGTGTACGTCCAGGTTTCCTAGCAAACTTTATTGAAGAGGCTGTCCTTTCCCCAATTAATGTTCTAGCTGCATTCTGTCAAAAATCAGGCTGTAGATAATGTGGATTAATTTTGTGCTTCTCTGTTCTGTTCCATTGGTCCATGTGTCTTTGTTTATGCCAATACCATGCTGTTTTGCTTACTATAGCTTTGTAATATATTTCAAATTCTGATAGTACAATGCCTTCAGCCTTGTTCTTTTGCTCAGAATTGTTTTAGTTATTTGAGGTCTGTTGTGTGTCCATGCAAATTTTAGGATTTTTTTACTATTTCTGTGAAGAATGTCATTGGCATTTAATAGGGATTGTATTGACTCTGTAGATTGCTTTGGCTAGTACAGTTGTTTTAACAATATTAATTCTTCTGGTCCATGAGGAATATGAGATAAATATTAATGAAATTTGTTTAACCAATTAAATATAGGAATGTAAAGTCTGAGAAAGGAGCATCACTTAGAAATTCCTGTCATGAATGAATGGCTGGGCCCTGAATACCTTTAGTCCAAATTATGGATCACATAAAGAGCACGGTCTAGGGACTAAGCAATGATGTTGGTGAAATTTAGGAGACATTGCTAAATACTGTATGCCAACATTTTAGTAACTGGGTACAGAGATAGGGCTAATGAAAGAAATTGTTAATGAGTGATCAGAGAGCTAGGAAGAGAACCTGGATAGGGTTTGCAGTTGTGGGTGGAAAAGAAAGCTCAAGAGGATGCAATGCCTAACTCTGGCTAGTGTAACAGAGAAGTTAAATAGCATGAGAACTGAGGAGCAATGTGGCCTACAGCAGTGGTTCCCAAACCATTATGTGCAGCAGAAGTCCATGGGGGGCTTGTTAAACACAGATTTAGGCCCCACACCCAGAGTTTCTGATCTAGTAGGTCTGGGCAGAATCTGATCATTTGCATTTCTAATAAGTTTCCAGGTGGTGCTGATTCGGCTGGTCTAGGAACTACAGTTTGAGAAAATGAAGTGAAATAGAGACTGCAAAGAGAGAAAGAAATAGCTTAGGAGGGAAGGTCGGTTGGTTCAAAGGAGATTTTTTGGTTTTGTTTTATTGTGACAAGAACCAACAAAGGAAAAATTGACAACTGGAAGAAAGATTTATTGTCATGGCAAGATCACGGATGAGGCAGGTAGAACAGAAGAGAGAGGGCTTCTCTGAGGGAGGAGTAGCAATTTTTTTTTCTCTCTGAGACTGGGGAAAGAAGGAATGATTGGTGAACACGAAAAACTGCTACTCTGGAGCTGAAAATGCAGAATGTTGGCATTTGCGTGTAATGCACTCTCTTTTCTCCTAAAGGCAAGAGGCCAAGTTATTTGTTGAAAAAAAAAATGGATTCAAAGCATAACATAAAAATTTTTAAAGGTATGGAGCAGTTTCTAGAAAGAAAGTAAATAAACTATGTTGAAAGATCATCAAGAAATGGATTGCTTAGAGAGAAATCTGTGGGATTAAATGGAGATTAGACAACTTAAATCTGTAATTGAGCCAGTCAGCAGTAATTAAATAAATGTAAGCCTTAAGATTATAATGGTAGCCTGGGTAACCTATGAAACCACATACACAGGAAAAGTTTACTGAGGCTCTTATGGAAATGTAAATAAAGGAGGACTGTTGAACATAACGGTATATGCCACTGGTACATATAAGAAAAAAATTTGGTCTCTTTCTTTGAAGAACTTATTAGAAGCTAAGAATAAGTAAAAACTAAAAATATTTCAAACTCATGTTTAATGAGCTTAATGAAAACCAGGCATTACTAAACCAGCAATGCACCTGGCACACTGGCACATTCCCGGTACCAGTACTCACTGAATCAGTCCTAAAAGTAATGCCTACTAAGAAACACTTGGAAAATATCCTTTCTCTAGAGTTTATTTTGGTTCATTTAACTTATAAATCAGGTATTCAATTTGGCATTTCCATGGAATATAGCTATATATTATTAATAGTAAGATTTTTTAAGTGTGATCCATAAACACTTATATTTTTTTACCCCCTGAATGGCTTTTGTATTTCTCTGCTGACTTTTGTCAACACCTGTGACCATAAAAGCATATTATTTAGCTTATGTTTTCTTACTACATTTTGCTCAGAGATTACTGACTTACTTTTTATTCCAGATTATTATGATGTCATAGGTGCTCTAAAACTGATGATTGAAAAGGATATTTCTATAGTATTTTGATCTTTTTTAAGTTTTTTAAAAATTATTTATCAACACACATTCTAGAATCTGAGATCTCAAAATTTCTAGCCACCTCTGTCCTCTCTCTACAGTCTTTTTTTTCCTTTGAAAAAAAAGTCTTTCTGTGTCTCCCAAGCTGGAGGGCAGTGATGTGATCATAGCTCACTGCAGCCTTGAACTCCTGGCTCAAGCAATCCTCCTGCCTCATCCTCCTTAGTAGCTGAACTACAGGCACACACCACCATGCCTGGCTATTTATTTATTTATTTAATTTTTGTAGAGACAAGGTCTCACTATGTTGTCCAGGCTGCTCTTGAACTTCTGGCCTCAAGTGATCCTCCTACCTCAGCCTCCCAAACTGCTGGGGATCACTTAAAATATTATCTAAAATATTTACCTGAAATTTATCACTTCCTAAAATTTCAAAGTTGAACTACCAAACTTATAATAAATTTGTACATTTAGGAAAATGCATATGAAGTATTTTGCAAAGCATAATGGATACAAATGCAAAAGTAAGGTCTAAAAATTCATCATTCTAAACATTTACTATTAAATTTTATTGTTTAATAATCTTCCTTGAACATGAGGAGTTCGTCTTCCCAAGAACTGAACTTTTACTCAAATTATTATTGGTCTATCCTTATTATCTACATTTTCTTGATAGTTTAAAAAATTAAACTGTTGGATATCAAAGGTGAGCAGAACATAGAGAATGATGGTGAAAATGCCCTTTCAGGTTTATTCAATCAGAATTTATTCCTAATTCCAGTAGCTACTATATAACATGTCAGCATGATTATGGTAGTTGTGTTTTTGCCACTTCCCCATAATGTGCTTGATGTGAGGTTAACAAATCCTGATTTTCATTGTGCTTTATTTTATGTTAAAAGAGGGGCTCTGACTTCATGAGAGAAGAAAAGTACTTCTAAAGTTACATGCCTAGTGAGCCCAGATTCCAAAGGCCTTGGGGTTCTATGTTTCCTTATGCTGCATGGGCTTTCCAAGTGCATTGATCACGGTGGCCGCCACAGTGCAAGACTCACCTGCCAGCTTTCCAGCCTCAGCAGGAAAGAGCTTATTCCTCGATAAGAAAATCCTATGGAGGACCAAATGGTACCATCCTGGGTCACATCTCATGCAGGAACCAATCACAGGGTGACTGGTACTCTGGCCAGGCCTGGGTCACGAACACAGTCCAATAATGGAAAGAGTAAAGTCGGTTTTATAAAAGCCATATGGAATGGAATTCCTGCCAGAAGAAAGGATTCTCGGCCAGGCGTGGTGGCTCACGCCTATAATCCCAGCACTTTGGGAGGCCGAGGCGGGTGGATCATGAGGTCAAGAGATTGAGACCATCCCGGTCAACATAGTGAAACCCCGTCTCTACTAAAAATACAAAAATTAGCTGGGCATGGTGGCGCACGCCTGTAGTCCCAGCTACTCGGGAGGCTGAGGCAGGAGAATTGCTTGAACCCAGGAGGCGGAGGTTGCGGTGAGCCGAGATGGTGCCATTGCACTCCAGCCTGGGTAAAAAGAGCGAAACTCCTTCTCAAAAAATAAATAAATAAATAAATAATAATAAAAAAGAAAGGATTCTCTTACCAACAAAAGGGGATAGTAGTGCTGTACAAGCCAAAGTAACAGATGTCCACTGTACTGACTTTCTAAATCTGCTTGTTCATTAAGTTTGGACAAGGCCAATGACAGCTACTGTCACAAAACGAGGAAACTTTATCAGTGTGATATCAGTGTATTATGATAGTACTTTTGATCTGTCGTATAACCAAATGTCTCTATACTGTTCACAAGAAATTCATAAGAAACTATGTTTAATATTTTTTATTTTCCTGTTCCATTAATTCAGTAACTTCTATTTTAAAAAACTGAGTTGAGTTTGTCATTTCTAAGGGGATTCTTGCTAATTCTCATAGGTCACAAATTTTTTAAACTACTCAGGCCAAGGTATATCCAAATTTGTATCATCATTTAGTGGTAATAATCACCAGGTTGATACTCAGCTTGTAGACCCTGGCAGAACCCTATCAATTAAAATATTGAAAATAGCTGCCGTCCAAACCTTGCAGGTGTTTCAGGCTTCCACTCACTGAGGTTAGAAGCCTCTCTAGGCTTCCAGACAGGGAGCTTCCAGGATGCTAATACAGCGCTAGACCTGCAGCCATTCTGATTTGGCAATGCTTATGCCACACTTATTATTAAATATTTTGTATATCACTCCTAGTTGTAATTATGTGCTGAAATATTTCTTCTATTTTTAACCTGAACCAGTCAGATTCAGGCTGAAATACAGCGTTTATTTCAGGTTTTCTTCTAGGGGGTCACTCACATTTACTATGTCAGAATTTCACTGACAGTTTTCTCACATGTAGAGAATCCCGTGTGAGATAATGAGTAGCCAGCAGTAATTGGCATGAGCTGCTTGGAGATGCTAGAAAACACATTTGCGTAGAAGGTTCATATGCGTAGAAGCTTCCCAAAATCTGAAATGCATTCTTCTTGGAATGCATAAGCTGGCAAGTGAGCAGAACTTTGCACAGTATTGGGATATGACACTTCTCGGCATGTCAGTTATGAGACTGCATTCTCCAGAGCACTGTTTGACTGTTTCTCTGTGACTGACTCGTACATGTTAGTTTGTACAAGCATCTGGTCTCGAGATGTTCCCTGGCACGTTTTGAATCATTTCCTATTTCAGAGAGGGGAGTTACAACATGGAATTCGTAGCTAAAAATATATAGTCCATATTCAGATTTAAGGATCCAGCTGGTTAAAATCATCTTCATTCTAGCCCCATGTCTTAAACTGGAAAGAAGTGACTGAAAGGTAGAAACAGTTTATTCTACCTGGTTTTTAAAAATTATTCTTTGGTGGTCACTACAGTGCCCTGAACACATAAAACATTTTCCTTATTTAAAAAAAAGTAAAACAGGTTTTTCTCTATCCCTCTCTCTTTCCTCCCACCTTTTACCCTTCCTTTTCTTGCTTTCTATGTGTCTTTCATTGGCATATGTTGAATTTCAATTTTAAGATTAAAGCCATCTTTTATAAAGAGATTTTTCCCAAATGAAAATAGGTTTTGAGGTATCATAAGAAATGGAATGTATTTCTTTGCTCATAAAAAAATATAGATTTCATCCCAGATGGAATATAGGATCAAATTAATAATCCCCCTTCAATTCCCACTTAGTATCCAGAAGGGTTCAGTGCAGGTGTCTGCTTAGATACCTTACATATTTAGTCTTAGCTGCTTCCTTTCGAAGATAAACAGCTCTTGGGAAATACACATTGTTAAATAATCAGTTACAGAGGACTAATTGTTTCAAGGCACTCCCTTTGCAATTGCTTTCCAACAGCCAACAGTAAAAAGAAATGTCACTTTGTTTCCATTGGACACTAGTACATGAACTATTCATGAAGAGCGGAAAAGCAGTCTTCCCAGAAAACCCTGGAATAAACAAGCCAGGGGAGGCTGGGACTCTATCATTGATTTGTCCCAGAGCCAAGTCAAATTCAGTGGAAAAAAAATCACTACATTTGTTTTGTAGAGTGAGAATTCAGAGAGACTAATGAATACCTCATGCACCCTTCAAAACATCCCTAAAAGTTTATATAACTTCACAAATAAATATATAGAAGCTGAGACAAGGAGGTGTACTTAAATTTTCTTAATAAAGTTGTGCCACTCTGCCCCATGTTCAGTAGCACCTGGGCTGGTGAATCATTTCTGTGTTTTTGAGAGACAAGCTAACTCCATTTCACAGTGAGTGACAGTGTCTAACATTACCTCCTCATTAACCTGTTCATTGGCCAGACATAGTTCTTTAGATAAACTACAGGATTTTCACTTCTGTTTCATCTGGGTTCTCAAAATAAAAGTGTCAGGGTCTGATCTGCCAGTAAACATCCTCCACAAATACAGTTTTAGTAATGAGGGGCTTGAACAGACTATACATTTTGAAACCTGACTGCCTCTGTCCAAACAGGTGCCTCTGTTTCTTCTGCTCTAATTCATACTATCTTTTAATCTTTTAGTTTCTTTTCCTGTGATTTTTCCATTTTCTGAGCACTCTATGACCACATATGTTGCAATGTTTTTCTCCTTCATATATATATATATATATAATTGCATTTTAGGTTCTGGGGTACATGCAGGATTGTTGCATAGGTACATACATGGCAATGTGGTTTGCCGTCTACATCCCCATCACCTATCTGGCATTTCTCCCCATGTTTTCCCTCCCCAACCTCCCCATCTCCCACTGTCCCTCCCCAACCCCCCCAAGAGACCCCAGTGTATGATGCTACCCTCCCTGTGTCGATGTGTTCTCATTGTTCAACACCCAATTATGAGTGAGAACATGCAGTGTTTCATTTTCTGTTCTTGTATCAGTTTGCTGAGAATGATGGTTACCAGATTCATCCATGTCCCTACAAAAGAAATGAACTCTTCATTTTTTATGGCTGCATAGTATTCTATGGTGTATATGTGCCACATTTTCCTTGTCCAGTCTATCATCGATGGACATTTGGGTTGGTTCCAGGTCTTTGCTATTGTAAACAATGCCGCAATGAACATACATATACATGTGTCTTTATAATAGAATGATTTATAATCCTTTGGGTATATACGCAGTAATGGGATTGCTAGGTCAAATGGTATTTCTATTTCTAGATCCTTGAGGAATCGCCACACTATCTTCCACAATGGTTGAACTAATTTACACTCCCACCAACAGTGTAAAAGTGTTCCTATTTCTCCACATCCTCTCCAGTATCTGTCTCCAGATTTTTTAATGATTGCCATTCTAACTGGCGTGAGGTGGTATCTCAATGTACTTTTGATTTGCATTTCTCTAATGACCAGGGATGGTGAGCATTTTTTCATATGTTTATTGGCCTCATATATGTCTTCTTTTGAAAAGTGTCTGTTCATATCTTTTGCCCACTTTTGAATGGGTTTGTTTTTTCTTGTAAATCTGTTTTAGTTCTTTGTAGATTTTGGGTATAAGTCCTTTGTCAGATGGGTAGATTGCAAAAAATTTTTCCCATTCTGTTGGCGGCTGGTTCACTCTAATGATTATAACTTTTGCTTTGTAGTTTTGATTTGCATTTCTCTAATGACCAGTAATGATAAGCAATTTTTCATATGTTTGTTGGCCTCATATATGTCTTCTTTTGAAAAGTGTCTGTTCATATCCTTTGCCCACTTTTGAATGGGTTTGTTTGTTTTCTTCTTGCCAATCTAAGTCTTTGTAAATTTTGGCTTTAAGTTCTTGTCAGATGGATAGATTGCAAACATTTTTTCCCATTCTGTTGGTTGCAGGTTCACGCTAATGATTGTTACTTTTGCTGTGCAGAAGCTCTGGAGTTTAATTAGAACCCATTTGTCTATTTTGGCTTTTGTTGCCAATGCTTTTCGTGTTTTAGTCATGAAGTCCTTGCCTATGCCTATGTCCTGAATGGTTTTGCCTAGGTTTTCTTCTAAAGTTTTTATGGTGTTAGGTCTTATGTTTAAGTCTTTAATCCATCTGGAGTCAACTTTAGTGTAAGGTGTCAGGAAGGGGTCCAGCTTCTTCTTTATGCACATGGCTAGCCAGTTTTCTCAACACCATTTATTAAACAGGAAATACTTTCCCCATTGCTTGTTTTTGTCAGGTTTGTCAAAGATCAGATGGTTGTAGATGTTTGGCATTGCCTCTGAGGCCTCTGTTCTGTTCCATTGTTCTATATCTCTGTTTTGGTACCAGAACCATGCTGTTTTGATACCAGAACCATGCTGTTTTGATTACTGTAGCCTTGTAGTATAGTTTGAAGTAAGGTGGCATGATGCCTCCAGCTTTGTTCATTTTACTTAGAATTGACTTGGCTATGCGGGCCTTCTTTTGGTTCCATATGAAGTTTAAGGCGTTTTTTTCCAGTTCTGTGAAGAAGGTCATTGGTAGCTTGATGGGGATAGCGTTGAATCTATAAATTAATTTGGGCAATATGGCCATTTTCACAATACTGATTCTTCCTAACCATGAGCATGGACTGTTTCTCCATCTGTTTCTGTCCTCTCTTATTTTGTTGAGCAGTGGTTTATAGTTCTTATTGAAGAGGTCGTTTACATCCTTTGTTAGTTGTATTCCTAGGTATTTTATTCTCTTTGTAGCAAGTGTGAATGGCAGTTCATTCTTGATTTGGCTCTCTTTAAGTCTGTTATTGGTGTATAGGAATACTTGTGATTTCTGCACATTGATTTTGTATCCTGAGACTTTGCTGAAGTTGCTTATCAGTTTCAGGAGATTTGGGGCTGAGATGATGGGGTCTTCTAAATATACAATCATGCCATCTGCAAATAGCGATAATTTGACTTCCTCCTTTCCCAATTGAATAGCCTTTATTTCTTTTTCTTCCCTGATTGCTCTGGCTAGAATTTCTAATACTATATTGAATAGGAGTGGTGAGAGGGGGCGTCCTTGTCTAGTGCCAGATTTCAAAGGGAATGCTTCCAGTTTCTGCCCATTCAGTATGATATTGGCTGTGGGTTTGTCATAAATAGCTTTTATTATTTTGAGATACATTCCATCGATACCTAGTTTATTGAGAGTTTTTAGCATAAAGGGCCATTGAATTTTGTTGAAGGCCTTCTCTGCATCTATTGAGATAATCATGTGGTTTTTGTCTTTGGTTCTGTTTATGTGATGAAGCCCACTTGATAGTGATGAATAAGCTTTTTGATGTTCTGTTGCAATTGGTTTGCCAGTATTTTATTGAAGATTTTTGCATGTATGTTCATCATGGATATTAGCCTGAAGTTTTCTTGTTGAGTCTGTGCTTGGTTTTGGTATCAGGGCAATGTTGGTCTCATAAAAGGATTTGTGGAGGATTCCCTCTTTTTGGATTGTTTGGAATAGTTTCAGAAGGAATGGTACCAGCTCCTCTTTGTATGTCTGGTAGAATTCAGCTGTGAATCCATCTGGACCTGGGCTTTTTTTGGTTGGTAAGCTATTAATTGCTGACTGAACTTCAGCCCTTGTTATTGGTCTATTCAGGGTTTCGACTTCTTCCTGGTTTAGGCTTGGGAGGGTGTAAGTGTCCAGGAATTTATCCATTTATTTCAGGTTTACTGGTTTACGTGCATAGAGCTGTTCCTAATCTCTGATGGTGGTTTGTATGTCTGAGGAATCTGTGGTGATATCCCCTTTATCATTTTTATTGCATCTATTTGATTCTTCTCACTTTTCTTGTTTATTAATCTGGCTAGTGGTCTGTCTATTTTGTTGATCTTTTCAAAAAACCAGCTCCTGGATTTATTGATTTTTTGAAGGGTTTTTATGTCTCTATCTCCTTCAGTTCCGCTCTGATCTTAGCTATTTCTTGTCTTCTGCTAGCTTTTGAGTCTTTTTGATCTTGTTCCTCTAGCTCTTTCAATTTTGATGATAGGGTGTCAATTTTAGATCTTTCCTTGCTTCTCATGTGGGCATTTATTGCTATAAATTTTCCTCTAGACACTGCTTTAAATTTGTCCCAGAGATCCTGGTACGTTGTGTCTTCGTTCTTGTTGGTTTTGAAGAACATCTTTACTTCTGCCTTCATTTCATTGTTTATCCAGTCAACATTCAAGAGCCAGTTGTTCAGCTTCTATAAACTTGTACAGTTCTGAGTTAGTTTCTGAATTCTGAGTTCTAATTTGATTGCACTGTGGTCTGAGAGACTTGGAGAATGAACCTGATGAATTGACAGAAACAGCCTTCAGAAGGTGGGTAATAACAAACTTCTCTGAGCTAAAAGATCATGTTCTAACCCAATGCAAAGAAACTAAGAACGTTGAAAAAAGGTTTGACAAAATGCTAATGAGAAAAAACAGCTTGGAAAGGAATATAAATGAATTGATGGTGCTGAAAAACACGGTGTGAGAACTTCACGAAGCATGCACAAGTTTCAATGGCTAAATAGACCAAGCAGAAGAAAGGATATCAGAGATTGGAGATCAACTCAATGAAATAAAATGAGAAGGCTAGATTGGAGAAAAAAGAGTAAAAAGAAATGAACCAAGCCTCCAAGAAATATGGGATTATGAGAAAAGCCCTAATCTACGTTTGATAGGTGTACCTGAATGTGACAGTGAGAATGAATCCAAGCTGGAAAACACGTTTAAGGATATTATTCAGGAGAACTTCCCCAACCTAGCAAGTCAGGCCAACATTCAAGTCCAGGAAATACAGAGACCACCACAAAGATATTCCTCAAGAAGAGCAACCCCAAGGCACATAATCGTCAGATTCACCAGGGTTGAAATGAAGGAAAAAATGCTAAGGGGAGCCAGAGATAAAAGTTGGATTACCCACAAAGTGAAGCCCATGAGACCCACAGCAGATCTCTCAGCTGAAACCCTAGAAGCCAGAAGAGAGATTCAACATCCTTAAAGAAAACAACTTTCAACCTAGAATTTCATACCCAGCCAAACTAAGCTTCATAAGCAAAGGGGAAATTAAAACTTTATGAGCAAGCAATTGCTCAGATTTCATCACCACCAGGCCTGCTTTACAAGAGCTCCTGAAAGGAGCACTAAACATAGAAAGAAACAACCAGCACCAGCCACTCCAGAAACATACCAAGTGGTAAAGAGCATCGATACAATGAAGAAACTGCGTCAACTAATGGGAAAAACAACCAGCTAGCATCAAAATGGCAGGATCAAATTCACACATAACAATATTAACCTTAAATGTAAATGGGCTAAATGCCCCATTCAAAAGACACAGATTGGCAAATTGGGTAAAAAGTCAAAACCCATTGGTGTGCTATATCCAGAAAACCCATTTTAC
The DNA here is from genome assembly GCF_001604975.1 of Cebus imitator. Classification (NCBI taxonomy): domain Eukaryota; kingdom Metazoa; phylum Chordata; class Mammalia; order Primates; family Cebidae; genus Cebus; species Cebus imitator. The sequence goes on from NW_016107331.1 coordinate 11,653,980, forward strand.
ATGCAAGGATACACATAGGCTCAAAATAAAGGAAGGGAGGAATAGCTACCAAGCAAATGGAGAGCAAAAAAAATCAGGACTTGCAATCCTAGTCTCTGATGAAATAGACTTTAAACCAACAAAGATCAAAAGAGACAAAGAAGGCATTACATAATGGTAAAAGGATCAATGCAACAAGAAGAACTAATGATTCTAAATATATACGCACCCAGTACAGGAGCACCCAGATACATAAAGCAAGTTCTTAACAACCTACAAAGAGACTTAGACTCCCACACAATAATAGTGGGAGACTTGAGCACTCCACTGTCAATATTAGACAGATCAACAAGACAGAAAGTTAACAAGGATATCCAGGACTTGAACTCAGATATGAACCAACCAAACCTAATAGGCATTTACAGAACTCTCCACTGCAAATCCACAGAATATACATGCTTCTCAGCACCACATCATACCTACTCTAGAATTGACCATATAATTGGAAGTAAACCACTCCTCAGCAAATGCAAAAGAATGGAAATCATGACGACATATACTGCATTTTATACAATATAGTAATAGTATGCTTTTCCTGGGCTCTGTGAGCCTTTACTTTGTGTGCCAGAAGATCTAGCACACTCCCATAATTGAAAGAGGAGACCTACAAGATTTAAAGTAAACAAGATGCATACCTCCTCTTTAAAACAGTTGAGAACAAAGCAGATGGCATTTGCGATTGGTTTTCACCTCGTCATTCAGATTCTTTGTATTTGTGTTAACTGATAATTTTTTCCAGGGCCTAAAATTTTGTTCATATCTCTTGTCTTACTCAAATGTTGGGGCGGGGAGAATACATTTTTAAAAAAATACTTTTAAAAGTATATTTTATGCTAACATTTTGTAATGTTCAGCTGTCAGGGTTAGCAGAAGGTGCATGCGGTTAAGTGTCAAGCAACCTCTATTTTACCAAAGCAACCTGAGTTATACACAAAATAAGAGGTGCTGATTTTGGCCCTAAATTTTGTCCTAAGCATTGTGTAAAAATATATGTGTATAAATAAAATCTGTAAACTATGAAATATTTTACAAATGCAAATCATTATAAATGAATAAATGAACAAAAAGAAGTGTTTATCTCAGGAGCTATATAAAGAAAACTCAGAGACCAAAGAGCTGAGGCTGTAAACGTAGTCTCTGACTCTTCTCTGATGCTATGGGCTCTCCCTATGAATGGCCACATTCACTTACAGGTATTTCCTTCATGCAGATTGCAGATCCCGTAGCTCTTCTGTAACTACCATCATCACATTTCTTGGTTTACAGCCTAGATTTGTTGTATGTCATTTACCTGCTTTCATATATGTAGCAAATGCCTTTAGGCTCAAGCTGGTAACTTAAATGGCTGAAATGGGCTTATTGTGAGACTATAGGGATCATTGAGGACTGTAGAAGAACTGGAGAACACGGACTCCTCCTAAAAGCACTCAAACGCACATGAAAAAAGCAAATACTGTGCAGGCCAAACAAAAGCTATTGCAGGCTAAATTTCCATAGATGGCAGTCAGGGTGCAACCTCAGGATAAGTTCAAGCTTTTCCCTCTTAAGAGAATTTAATTTCTTTTAAAAGACAAATTGAATATAGACAGACCATCTTTATCCAGTAGAAAATGAGTTTCCGCGGCTCAAAGATTACTTTCCCAATGAAGCCTTCCTTTACCTCCTCTGTGAGAGTCAGTTGTTCCACTATTAGAGTCCCTCAGTATATCATCTATATATTCCCAATAAATCCTAGCATATTGTATCATAAAAAAAAAAAAAAAAAGAAAGAAAGAAAGAGGCCAGGTGCAGTGGTTCACGCCTATAATCCCAGCACTTTGGGAGGCCAAGGTGGGTGGATCCCCTGAGGTCATGAGTTCAAGACCAGCCTGGCCAACATGGTGAAACCCTGTCTCTACTAAAATACAAAAATTATCCAGGCGTGGTGGCACGTGACTGTAATGCCAGCTACTCAGGAGGCTGAGACAGGAAATTGCTTGAGCCTGGGAGGTGGAGGTTGCAGTGAGCGGAGATCATGCCATTGCACTCCAACCTGGGCAACAGAGTGAAACTGCATCTAAAAAAAAAAAAAAAAAAAAAGAAGGCCGGGTGTGGTGGCTCATGCCTGCGTAATCTCAGCATTTTGGGAGGCCGAGGCAGGCTGTTGATGAGGTCAGGAATTTGAGACCAGCCTGGCCAACATAGTAAAACCCCATCTCTACCAAAAATACAAAAATTACCTGGGCGTGGTGGCAAGCGCCTATAATCCTAGCCACTCGGGAGGCTGAGGCAGGAGAATCACTTGAACCCTGGAGGCAGAGATTGCTGTGTTGCAGTGAGTCAAGATCACACCACTGCATTCTAGCCTAGGCAATAGAGCAACTCCATCAAAGGAAAGAAAGAGAGAGAAGCAGGGAGGGAGGGAAAGGAAAGGAAATGGGTTTCAGGCCTTGTGAAGGTTAACCAGTCTATTTATAATTTGTCCCTTTCTTGAGACAAAGTGGAAATTTGTTGAGGGGACCCAGAACTCCAGTGAAAGTCTGTTGTGTTTTCTGGAAAGCCCTCCTCCTTGTCTCTGAACTCCATTTTTTCATTCCCCAATACTATGAGACTCTTGAATTCATTACTTAGCATCTTAGCTTCTAAGCAGCTGCTTTCTGCTTACTCCTCATAGCCTTTCCTCTCAGGCACAGGCAGCTTCAGAAGTGGAACATGCCATCATTTCCTTTTTCTTTGGAATCGTGACCCCCCAAGTCCTGGCTGCCTTGGTGGACTTGAACCCTTTTGTTTGTCCCCCTAACCCTGTCAGAGTCCTGCAAGTCCCAGGCTGCAACTTTCTGTTCAGCCTCTAGGCATCTCACTGTGAACTGGAAAATCTCCCAAAGGAAAAAAACAGCACTGAATATAGGGCTCCCCAATAAATGGGTTTTGCTTCTCTCCAGGATCTTGGCCCCTAAACTACTAGCTGTTCTGATTCTCTCTGATGCCTTTCAACCCTTATTTTGTTCTTGTTCTCATGTTCTTGGTTTTGTTCGTGCTCCAGTTTTGTTATTGCGTGTGTGTGAAAATATTTTTCTCCAGCTTACATAGTTGTACTCAATAAGGTTAATCTGATGTACACTATTCCATCAGAGCCAGCAACAAAAATCTCAATATATTTATTTCAACAAATTATATCGAATAATTTTTCACATATACTGATTGCATATTAATAAATGAAGATATTTGGAACTGCTGAAATTTATCATGTATGTAGTGGATATTTTTTAAGGCATATTCCCAGGCCAGCATCCTAAGAACAACATGATGAGGAAGCCCGTGCATGCAACATCTTATAGTCAGCTGATGATCTGTACTTTTTCTTGTATATCACCAAAACTAAAACAATAAATGTGGAAATTGAGTAAGATCTTAGAATCTGTAATCCATCAAATGAAAATTAAGATTCAGAAATGATATTTCAGCTTCCAAATGGCCACACCTATTTCACAAAACTGAAATAAAACAATAGGAAAACCAGACTGGCCGGGCGTGGTGGCTCTCACCTATAATCCCAGCAGGGAAGCCGAGGTGAGCAGATTGCTTGAGGTCAGGAGCTCCAGACCAGTCTGGCTAACATGATGAAACCCCGTCTCTGCTAAAAATACAAAAATTAGCTGAGCATAGTGGTAGGCACCCGTAATCCCAGCTACTCAGAAGGCAGGAGGATTGCTTAAACACAGGAGACAGAGGTTGTGGTGAGCAGAGATCACACCATTGCACTCCAGCCTGGGCAACAGAGTGAGCCTCCATCTCAAAAGCAAACAAAAACCAGACTAATAACGTAGTAACACAAAGGGCAACTAAAGGTACATGTTCCAAATGGATACTACTTCAGGAAACATATCTTCCTTCTCACAATATGGATAGAAAAATGTGAACTATAGTTCTACTGAAAAAAAAATGTAAAGAGCATGAATTTAAATATAAATTGAACTTTCTTTTTAAGCTCTTTAGATAGATAGATCTGGGGAGTTCTATCTTCAGGCCTTCATAATAAACCAATTCCATGTCACTGTTTTCCTCTGCAAATATTTTAAATAATGTTCTCTTTACTTTGAGAAGTAGCATGAAATAGCAAGTTGAAAATACATCGAAATACGAATCCTGTCTTATTAATTTTTAGTTTTGTGATTGTAGGCAAATTATGTAATTTCTCTGAAATGAGGATAGTACTACTTACTTTACAAGGTACCTGTGGAAATCTACCAAAGATAGTGAAATTTCTAGCACTTAACTGGTGTATATTGACATTAACTGCCTTTTTCGTGTCCCTAATATGATATCGTAACTGCATATGCATTTCATGTAAGATTACTTTACATAGTGTGTCATTGAAATCAGTTAGCAGTATTTTTCTAATTCCCTTCAGTTAGTCTGATAATTCAATCTGTTCAGAAGCTCAATAATGTCACAGGCTGCATTTACTAAGCTACCAACTCAGTGATCTTATTTGGAAATGAGACCTCAATGTATGGGTGCTATATAAATGTGATGTAGACATAAAATCTGCCTGTTGTATTTTGTCCTTTGTTCTGTAATTAATGTTTTGGAACATGTTAGGGCAGTACCATAGGAAACTCTCAGTTATAAAGTGGTAATATATTCAAGCATTGCAAACAGGGGGCCACTACCCTAGACAGATAATATTTGATTTGGCATGTGATACTTTGGAAGAAAATTGTTAAAATCAGGATTAGCTCATTACCTTCATAAAGAATTTTCAGGAATTTTTGTTTCCATGTTGATTGCTAGAATAGGGAATACACAGAGCAGCACTATGCAGTGTCATCTATTCCAGGAATACAATTATCTATTTCAGGATTATACAATTATTAGCTAAGACTAAATAACAGTAGGTAAAAAGTAGGGAAAGTAGAATGTTAAGATGGTCATTTGAAAAGGTTTGCAAGAAAAATCTAATATGTAAGCATTTGGGGAAAAAAAGAATTTGAATTCATCAGTATTCCTCATAGTACAATTGATTATAAAATTTCATAGTAAAATTTTTATTTGGAAAATTTGTAATATCAATAACACAAAGTAAATTATGCAGAGTTTATCAATACATAGTGAACCAATATCATAACGCTGGAAATCTTATATTCATTTATGCATTCAGGAACATTAATCTATCCAGACTCTGTTCATGTATTTGCTTATTCTATTTCCTCAATATCTATTATAATAAAAATCAGAACAAGAACAATAATATTGATTAAGTGTTTATTGTGTGGAATTGTACTTATTTCATTAAATCTTTACAACAACTCTGAATAGTAGGGACTTTTATTCTTGCCATTTTACACATGGAGAAACAAAGGCTTAGAGATTTTTAGGCAAGATCACATACCCAATAACATATAAGCGGGGATTCTGTAATCAGTTTCCTCATTATACTCTTCAATGCTGAAAGAAGAGTACATTTTTGTATTATATTTGAAACCTTAGTTTTGCTTTTTAATAAAACCACTTACTCAAATACTACATTGAAAATATTTTAACAACTGCACAATAAATAGCAACTCAAGAGACACAAATGATCACTTCATAGTTAAATCCTAAACTGATGATACTGACAATAATTCCCTATCACTTACTCTGGTTATCATTGGGAAAGTTACTCAATTTCTGTAAGCCTTAGTTAGTTTCCGTCTTCAAAAAGTGAGAATAATAATAGAACTCACCCTAGGATTAGGATTGTTGAGAGGACTGAGTAGTATAAATAATATATGTGAAGCATGGCCGAGTGTGTGAAGCTAGAACAATGATCAGAAAATATTAGCTACTCTTATCATCAGAGTGGTGGTTGCTATCTAGTGTTATTTGTAATTATTCTTAGCAATAATAATAATTTGAGAAGTTCACAGGAATATCTAGAAAAGTCAGAGATGGCTTCAGGAAAGATGTGGTCCTTAGCCCCGTTACAAATGTTACCAAATTTGGGTGAGTCTAGAGGCAAAGGAAGTCTCTTCAGGTGCAAGACAGGGATGGGCAAATGCACAAGGTGGGGAGTGCATAGTTATCCTTGTCTGGCTGGAATGAAGCTTATGTAGGAGAATAAAGGGAAATACTGTTGAAAAGGCCTTGGGGTAAGGGGATGGTCACATGAGCAAAATCTTTGTGTCACACTATTATGGATCTATTTAAATAGTTTAAGGTAATTAAAACAAAAAAAAACTTCTAAAAAATCATTTATTGTAAATGCCTTAACCACTGCAGTTATTGAATTCGAAGACAGCTATCAGGGAGTTTATTCTGCTGTAGGACAGAACCATTATCACAGATGCTTTTGCTCCTCCCACTGATATTGACTCTAAGAATGAGATCAGAGCAGCATGAAAGGAATTTACCATAAATAAATAATACATAAATGCATAAAACACCAACTGTAATCCAGAGTGTAATCTTCTTGAGATCAGGGGCCATGATTTGAAACTCTCCCATGCCTCTCATGGTTTTAACACCTCTTACAGTGCTAAGAAGCTACTGAGTTGAATTCCTGGAGCACTTTTTTTTAGGACAATGCACAAACGAGCACTGAAGTGAAAGAGCCTTATCTAATCCTTAAGGCATAGAGAATGGCGCCAGCCAAGGTCCCTCTGAACTTGGCACTGCTTGTTTCTCTCTGAACCCACAGGGAATTCTCTTTTTTCTTTTCCTGTCTCCATCTCTGTTTCATCAACTGAAGCTTCTTATCATTTTCTTCTCCTTTCAATATCTATTTTCTATTGCATCCCATTGTTTTCATTTTTCATCTATCTTGATCATTCTCATACATTCACATCTGTTAGTAATTCCATAGATAACTATGTATGACTTGGTCCCTGAGAGAGCAAGCCTTTAGCATACAAGGACTCATCTCTGCCTTTAAAAAGCAAACAAAAGTTTTTAAATCCACCTAATAGTGTTCAGCAGGGATTTTTTTATTTTTAGAAGACATGGTGAATTTTCCAATTCAGTAAGAGCAAAAAGAAATAATCAAACATCCAGATTTGTGCCATTTTAGGATGCCCCTGCGCATTCCCAGTGGCAGCTAATACTGGCAGATGCTGTGAGGAATCATACATAGGCAACTGGATTCCTGAAGTCAGCCAAGAGTTGCCTGCTTATGTTTTTAGAGCTGTGTGTAGAAGAAAAATGAGGCACACCACTGCTGTGCAGTCCACGGGAGTCTAACAGCTGCAGGCCCTGAAGCACTTTGAAAATTGTCCTGAATTGTCTTTTGCCTCTGTGTTACCAACTTCTCGCCTAGCCCCGTGGTGGCTTTCATGCTGTGTGTCACCAAAAGCTAGCCTCTGCTATTTTCTAAGGAAGGAACTGGCAACTGTCCCGAAGATGGAATCTAAATGTAATCTCCATAGTTGGAGGTAGAAGCAAAGAAAATGTTTTAGAACTTTTGTTAGCTTGACTTCAGGCATCATGCCTCATCTTTATCAACTTTGCAGCCAACTTTAGGGCAAGCATTAAGAAATAAAACCACACACATCCACTTCTCCTTTGGCCCTCAAAAGTCTCTCCATTGGCATGACTTTGTATCTTTATATTGGCAAATACTTAGCCCAATTATAGAAGTTATAGATCTTCCTCACTAGTGCAAGTCTTTTGCAGCCAAAACAGCGATTGGATTTGCAGACATAAGGACAGCAGAGACTGTGGCACTTTGGCTTTTCTTGGTCTTTCGGAACCTTTTGGCAAAGGAAAACGGTCCTTACTAGTGAGTGCTTATCCAGCCTCAGGGCAGCTCAGAGGCAAGAAGAAAAAGCATAGATAAGGTGGGACTTGCAAGAACCAAATCCTGCCTTAGAGTTACTGACAAGAACATAGCACTTACACCAGGTGCTCAGTCTAGTACTTGGGGTGATTACACCAGACGCCTGGAACTCCAATGTCTACAAAGGCTGGAAGCAGATTTGTCTGGAACCTGTGGTCAAGAGGGAGCGTGTCTGGTAAAGGGGGATGAAGGGAGATAAAGGGGCAGTAGCTGTGTGGCTCCAGGTAAACATTTGCTGGACAGGAGGCAGATCCAGTGTCAGCCGGATCTTCTGATTTTTCTAGAGAAGCCAGAAACCAGATTTTTTGTGTGAAAGCTCCTAATTTGTTAATGGTGGCAAGTATTTATGACAACCTTTAAACACTATGCGGGCCAATCCAAACCTTTTGGCAGGCAGTATTCAAGCTTCCAGTTTGTAGCCTTTGGCTTACCTAGTAGGCATTCCCTCATAGTCCATGTGGATCAGGAAAAAGAAACTTTCCCAGCTTTGTCTAGCTTTTACAAATTTACGCTGAACATTTTGGTTTTTTTTTTTTTTAATCATAGTTTTTGTCAGAGCTTTTGGACCCCTTTTCTGAACATAGTCTGGAACAAACCCCAGCTCTCAGGGCGACCTCCAGATGATACATCCCCTCAAGTGACCTTAAGTCCATAGCTCATCCGAGAGGAGAGGAGGGAGAGGCTGGACATTTGGGGCCTGTTCTAGACTAGTACAAAACACTGGGCTCCACCTGGCTCAGTACTACAGCTGCAGGGGTGGCACAAAGTCACTCATTCTAAGTCAGGCCAGAACCTCTTCAGCTGTGCTTGGCAATGTGGAGTACAGCCATGCAGAAGGGAATGAGATGCTGTGGGAGACAGACAAGATAAAGTATAGAATGGGGCCAGGCACTGTGGCTCACGCCTGTAATCTCAGCACTTTGGGAGACCAAGGTGGGCAGGTCACTTGAAGCCAGGAGTTCAAGACCAGCCTGGCTGACGTGGTAAAACCCTGTTTCTACTAAAAATAAAAAAAATTAGCTTGGCATGGTGGCAGGTGCCTGTAATCCTAACTACTTGGGTGGCTGAGGCAGGAGAATCACTTGAACCCTGGAAGAGGAGGCTGTGATGAACCAAAATAGTGTCATTGCACTCCAGCCTGGGCAAAAGAATGAGATTCCAGCTCAAAAAAAAAAAAAAAGAAAGAAAGTATAGAATAGAATGGGGTGTGTAGGGGAACATTATTTATTTCTAGTTCTCAACTGTAGGTAAGAAAAATAAATCAAAAACAGAAGTGCTAAATCATGAGACCATGGGAGATGCTCAGTGCTCCTTTCTAACTTGTTCCCTGAATGCACCCATCCTTACATCACGCTATCAAAAATCGTCACCAGAATCAGAAGCTGTGCCAGGTTGCAGTGGCTAGGACGGAGATAACAGGCTATTTTTCTTCCAAGTGAAACAATAGGCCAAGTGAACAGGTAAATACATGAGGCAACTCAAAAGGGACGTCAGCCCTGGAGTTGATGGGTGTGTTTCTTCTTTGTGGTGTGAGAGTTGGGCCAGAAATCTGAGTAACCAAGTCCGGACCTGCAGTTTGGGTGAGATTTGAGCTGCGCTGGGAACCACAGCATTGGAGACAAAGCAAGTTCTACATGTCCAGTGCCATCTGGGTCTTGTGGTTTTTTCCTTTCTTCATTTTTATAATGGATTTTTTTTTTTTCCCCAGAAAGGAGAAGATGACATCAGCCAAATGCGAGACACAGGCTCAACTAATTAAATATTTTTTTGTTTATTTACTTGTGATTTTAAAAAGACTATGAAGCATGCTTGGGAGACATTTGTGTCTGGAAAGAGTTGAGCAACTCTAAAGCCGTAGCATTCGGCAATTGTGAAAAATTGCTAAATTATGTTTCTCTTTTTTCTGTGAAATGTCAAATGTTGTTCTTTTGCTTTTATAAAGGTCAGTATGGTTTAAAGAGAAGAAAAAAAAAAACTTAGGCCATTAACTTGTTATTGAACTTCAGAAATGTTTTATTTAGCAGTAAAATTAATCTAAAAATGTTTTGGTGGCTCTGAAACAAGAAAGACTAGATTGTAATAAAATTAGTGAATTTCTGGTACTTTCCTCTTGTTTCTGGGTCTTTCCATGAAAAACAACAAGGAGAAAACTAATTCAACAGCAAAAGTTGTTTATAAATACTCTATATGTTGCTTATTTGTGGAGTGTGAGCTACCACACTAGATGGGTGGGTGTCATAATGTTTCCCTCATGCTTTTCTGCTCTTTGATGTTCTTGAACAAGAATATAGCTGTGGGAGTATAATTCTTTTAACGAATATATTTCATAGTGGCATTTTCCAAATGGTAACGAGGGACTTACTCCTTCAGCAGAAAAGTCATCTCATTTTTATAACTGATGATGAACTTGTATGTGTATGCACACACGCGCACACACACACACACACACACACACACACACACTGTAAGAAAAAGAGAAAGTCCTCTTTGTTCAAGTTTATTTTCTAATAGCCATTGTTATTTATTAGCACTGTCTGCTCTAGTCATAGCACATTACTACCTCATACCTCTTTTTGGGGAAATTATTTTGGGGGGAAAAATAAAATAGCATTACTTAACGGTGTGAAACCGTAAGTTTTCATTGAATTGTATCTTATAATCTTATTACAAAGGCAGAGCGTAGGCTGGCAAAGTGTAGGCCAGGAAATGATTATTGTTGTCACTGACAGAACACATACTAGTGACATTTTCAAAATAGAATATGCAAAAGTTTATCTTTAGTAGCTCTGCACCCAACTGCCAATGCTTTTCTCCTTCTTTTACCCTCTTCCACTACTCCCTAGCTTGTGTTCTTTTGCTGAGCTTGGCTTACTCTAAGTTAATCCTTGCTAAGGATTTCACAGTGCTAGTTTCAGATATGCTTCCTGCCAGGATGCTGGCATTTTAAAGAGGGACTCCCAGACTTCCTGCCTGTTTCTCCTACTCCCAGAGCAAAAGTGAATGTACAAAAATCAGTTTCTCCTGGTCATCCTCTTTCCATAGGAATAGGAAGCACAACATCTCCGCCATGCTTCTGGATTCAAATCCTGACTCTGCTACTTGCTAGTCCTGTGATAATGGGCCAGTTACCTGACATCCCTGGGCCTCAGTTTCCTCGTCTGTAAAGTGAGAAAGATGGTTATATCACAGGGTTGTTGGGAGATTGAATGAGATAATATATGTAAAACATTTAAATGGGTAGCTATACACAGTAAATACACAATAACTGTTAATTGTTATGTTATTACTATTATTCTTAGTCCATTCGGGTTGCTATGGCAAAAATGTATGGGTAATGTATGAACAACAGAAACTTAGAGCTCATAGTTCTGGAGCCTGGGGTGTCCAAGATCAAAGTGCTGGCAGATTTGGTATCTGGTGAGGGTCTGTTTCTTGTAGATGGCACCCTCTTTGTGTGCTCACATGGCAGAAAAGTAAAGGGAAAGTGGGGCTAACAAGCTCCCTCGGGCCTATTTTATAACAGCACTAATCCCATTCATGAGCATAGAGCCCTCATGACCTAATCACCTCCTGAGGCCCCACCTCTTAATACCACCACAATGGAGATTAGGTTTTAACATGAATTTTGGAGGCAGTCATCAAACCATGGCAATTCCCAACATTACGATCCATGTTTTATAAATCTCGTTCTCTGAATTGACTTATAATTACTTCTACATCCCTTAGGTATGTATTTACGATATTAGAGCCAGAAGATGCTTCATTTAAATTAATTAATTTATTTATCTGTTCTGTTGCAGAAACTGTTGTATGTGCTTTGGCTAAATCACAAAATAGACAAAAATATCTCTCTGTTAGCAAAACATACAAAAATGCCTGCCCTTGAGAAATGTGTATCCCAACAGATAGTGGAGGGTAGGTGAGGTAGAGACAATAGATAATTCAAATAAACATCACTAAATCATGTAGCATGTTAGAAGATGACAAATTCCAAGTCCAGGGGAGCAAGGGGCAGGCAGGTGGGATACATTTTAAATAGGTGGCCAAATAGAAGGCTTTGAGACCTTTGAGAAGGCCATTCATTAATGAGCACGGGTAGAAGGAAGCCAGGGAGAGTTTCAGTGTCCATCTTCAGTGGCTTTTACTTCCTTGCATGATTCACATAGTTATTTTTAAATTTTTTTACTGAGTAGAATTTTTTATATATATTATTTCTGAGTACCATTACTCATTACAGTTCATTCCATAACCTTTACTAGTACCACAAAGATAATATCTTTGAGACTAAATCTTTTGGTCTATTTTTGGCCTTTATCCTAAAATTTTCTATTGCATTTATTATCTAGTATATTTGAATTTACCTCTCCAAAGTCACCACAAAATAAAATGTTTAAATGTTTGTCTTGTTTTTCTCTCACCATTAAGTGGGATTAACATTAGATTCATTAAGTAAGGTTTCATTTTAAATTGTGGCCATCTAGTATTGCAACATCAAAAGGAAGTTAAAATTTCCTTGCCTAACATCACTTACCAATGTAGGTGTACCGTGAACAAAAATAGAACACAAATACTTTATCTGGAGATTGCAAAGTCTCAGTGGTGACTTTACCATGACTGGAAAAAACTTGTAACCCTCTAGTGAAGACCCCTGAAGTTAACATAATGAAGCATAGGAAAAAATGACAGATGAGACAAAAACAAACTTCATGGTAAAATATGGAAGTATTCCTCAAAAAAAAAAAAATCTGTTCATAATAACCTTGCGTATCTTTAATTACAGGTTCAGGAAGAAAAATTTTAGATTGATTTATTTAGTTCAGAGAAATTACTTGAAAAGATGAAACTGTAAAGTTTTCTATAATCTCTTTTATTTGAGCTTGTATGTTTTTTCTAATTAATTTCTAAAGACATTATAATTGAATACTAAAATGAACTATCACATCAAAAGTGAGGTTTAAGACTCTCTAGAACTATGCAGTTTGTATTTATGAGACAGAGGAGAAGAGAGAAGAGAGAGAGACAAAGACAGTCCCTTGGAGACTTGGGGTTTCAGCAGCTGTACCAAGGGGCAGTGCAGACCTCTGAGTGGCCAGGTTTTCAGTCCAGGATCTTCAAAACTATCTGGAATAAAACCAGCAGAGTGGACAGAGGGGGAGTCACACACTGCTTTTCTTTCTCCTTCCTGTTGCATGTATTCTCCACACTCAGGACTTGCCTTCCCTGAATGGATGAGAGGAGAGAAGCACAGAGGTTGATATCCCCTAACTTTGTAGGAGAATCTTTTAAACTATGAGCTGCTGACATGACATGCAGACAGTGGTCTTTAAAAGTACATATCATTCACTTTGGGTAGGTCATGCATTATATTATCATTTACCTAAAAAGTAGCTATTACTATTACTTCCTTGCAAAGGCCAGGAATATACTTGGAAGATACAGTGAGAGCTGCAGTCTGCAGCATCACAGCACAGAGCTGTTGCCTGATCCCTGAAAATACGTTGACAATCCCTAAGGTCCAGAGAGAATCCACCGAACACTAGTCTTGGGCAAATCACAGCATCAGAGCTAGACTTAGAATCAGACAAGCTTAAATTTGAATTCCAGGTACAGTGCCGTCCCTAAATCCCGGTAAATGAAATAATGCATAATATGCTTAGCCCAGTGCTTGCCACGTAGTAAACACTCAGTAAAGGGTAGCTATATTATTTTTTTCAAAGGAATAAAGAAGAGAAGAGTTGCACGGCCTTAGATAATTCTCCAAATTTATTTTGTGCTAGAGCTTTTTGTTGGTAACCAGATCAACAGAGCTTAGAAAGCAATGTATTTTGAAGTGTATCAGCTGAAATGAACACATGCAGTGATTTTGTTGATATCTGACACAGAGGAATTTTATTTCCTTGTCATCTTCCTTCTACCATGCTGTGTCCATCTGTAATTCTGTTTTTCTTTTTAAAATGTTTTCAAACCTTACCTTTCTTTAGAATCCAGCTTTAAATGGACTACTTCCTTGAAGCTTTCTGTGCCTGCTCTAGTTTATAGTAACATCTTCTGATGCAACCACCACCTCATTGCATTCCATATTTTCACTCATTTGGCATTTCATCCTAGATTGCCTTGGGCAGTTCCCTGAGCAGTTCCCTGAAGACCTACTCTCTTGGTTCTTTTGTACTGCCTGTAAAGCTTAATTACAGGGTTGGCACAAGGTTCTCAATAAATTCTTGTTGAACTAAATCTCTTATTTGGAATTTCCAGTGCCTCCACTCCCCTTCCACAAATCCCCTCAATGAAGGGAAATCTCTTTAAATGACTAACCAGTGTTAACACCTCAACCCAAACTAACATTTTCAAATTATTGAGATGCTTCATAATTTTCCAGTGTGTACTACCAAAACAACATTTACATGAAACCAGTGTTTACATGAAAAGAACATAATTATCCAACATTTTTCCTAAGACTATGGTAAAAGCCAGCAGCATTGTCCCACTTAGAGGAGCTAAAATAGCTAAGGGTTACATGCTTTGCCTCAAATAATAGACTTAGTGGTGGGGTTAGGAGTAGAAATTAGGTCAGCCCCCCAGAGCAGTCTGGTCGCCTTGAACAACCAGGAAGGTAAAGCGGGTGCCTCAGTTAAATCACTAAGTTTACTGGAAGTGCATATTTTTCATGTGCCAAATTCAGTAAGTCATGGAGCAAATGTTTATTTTGCTTTGCTTTGAAAAGTTGCTTTGCTTCTTGTAAGTTTTCTCAGTGGAAGAGTTCCAAGTTATGACTTAATCTATGTTTGCAGCATTGCACTGGAAACTGGGTTTGCCTGTGACATGGCTCTGTCATTTCTGGACCACTTTTGTAGAGAGATTGTGAGTTTACAAAGGGCAAAAGCAGCAGCAGAAATGCCTGGTGTTTGAGTGGATGTGCTTCTCTCAGAAGCAGCAAGCAGCATACCCATATTATAAGGTTTTTGATTTTCTAACATCTGAAGGCAGGCATCTAGCTTTGCAGAACAGCCAGGTGTCTGTTCTGTAGACTACAGTTCCTTATTTACAGAATTAAGGTAACCAAATAATACACAAGGTCACCTGATTGCACTTCCCAACAACTTGAACAAAGAGCACCTTTGCTCTTGCTGGTAAGTGTTGTACCAGAATCTTTGTAAACTGCCTCAGGTCAGAGAAGAACAAGCCATTACCAGTATGAGAATCCATCCCCAATAGGGCAGTAGAGCTAGTTGCTCTTATCCCTTGAATACTCTGCAGGCATCCTGCAAGACATCTGAGACTTCATACTTGTTAAATAATGGAAATCTGGCTTGGCCTAGTGGCTCATGCCTGTAATCCTAACATTTTGGGAGGTTGAGGGTTGATCTCTTGAGGCCAGGAGTTTGAGACGAGCCTGGGCAACACAGTGACATGTTGTCTCTACAAAAAATTTAAAAATTAACTAGGCATGTTAATTTTGCCTGTAGTCCCAGTTACTCCAGAGGCTGAGGCAGGAAGATCACTTGAGCCCAGGAATTCAAGGCGTCAGTGAGCTGTGATCCTGCCACTGCACTCCTGCCTTGGTAAGAGAGCCAGACCCTGTCTCACAAAAAAAGAAAAAAAAAAAAAAAATTTTTTTTACAAGATATTTAGGTTATTATAAAAGGGATCACTTAAAGACTTTATGTCCTAGGAAAATATTTCTTCAGCTGGATAAACAGTCCATATAGTCACACAGCAGAAAAAGCAAAAGCAAGATCTTAGTGACAGCTTAAATCCAGGGTAAGAAATTAGGAAGCTGACTTTATAGAGACACCAGTACTTGCCCTGGACCATTTTAATTCCCCTCTGTTTTCATAGTACAAATATGGGATGCTTTCAAATTCAACAGACCAATAGTGCTGTTGATTCACAACCTAAACAAGCCTGTTAACCCTTTTCAAAATAAAGTCACTCTGCTTCTTGAACTCACTAAAGCTATGCTAGTTTTACAAGTCTTCAGAGTTTCTAATGTTCCCTGGAAGTATGTCTCTTTAACTTTGTGTTTAATCTAATCACCCTTTAGTATTTTAATTTTAAACAGTCAACAGGCTTGTCCTAAAAAACAAAACGAAAGAAAACAAGCCTTTGGACATATTGTCTGATCTGCTTGGAATCTTTCCCTCAGTGCCCTCCCCTCCCTCTCTCTGCCTCCTGCCTGGCTTTCTGCTTTTCCTTTTAAAACTCTCCAAAGTCAAGTCTTCCAAGGGAACTTCTCTGTTGGGCCCAACTACCCCTAGATTTATTGTTTCTGAGCTCCTGCTATATAATATTTACCCCTTATCACAGCATTTATATATAGACAGTTGCTGACTTAGAGTGACTTAAGATTTTTCAACTTTATGATGGGTTTATCAGAGTAGCAAATGCATTTGTATTTACAATATTTTCCACTAAAAATGAGCTTATTGAGATGTAGCCCTATTGTAAGTCTAGGAGCATCTGTAATGTAATTATTTTTGTCTTTCTCTCACTGACCTAGCCACTTGAAGACAGGTGCTGTGTGTTTAATCTCTGTACTCCAACCCTAACAATGCTTGTTCTCAGTAAATGTTTAGTGATTGAATGGATCCCTGAATGAATAAATACTTGGATGAATGCTAAGAAGAATGAAAGGCTTACTGTTCCTTTCCAGCATGTTGACTTATATTGGCACATCCTAAATTCAAATGACTTCTCCACCACCACCATCCCCATACACACCCTGGAAAAGATAGTAATAGCATGGAGGTTAATTCTACCGTCCTTTCAGCAAGCTAATAATGGTCACACTAATTCCAGAATGGTCTATCCTGTGTTCCCAATACTTAGCACTTGAATCATCATCAGCATTCACTCTCAGGCAAATCAGGCAGGACAGGATTCACTGGGAATAAATGTTCCTTTAAAGTTCCTGGAGGATGATTATAGAATACAGTGAGGCAAAGATTCTTTAATGTTGGAAAAATGAAACAATACCTCTGTAACTCAAGCCAAAAGCCATAGTATAAATGAGGAAAAATGGTAATCAGCCTAAACTAGGAAAAACCTCAGTTCAAAATACTTAATTTTCTCTGTACTAAGAAATCAGTGCATACTTTTGAGTGTTTTAAGATCAAAATGATTTAGAATGTTTTCCAGTGGCATTTATTAGTCAGAACAGAGAAAATTCATTTCCGTTCTTTTTTAACAAATATGGTTAACATTTACTAGAGGTTCTCATTCTTCTCTAACACATATGATTTTGATGTATGTTGCAAGAACAGTAAAAATCATTATTAAACATCTACTTTTAAATCTTCTCCCCATTATGATTCTCTTCCATGCAGGCCATGAGCAGCCTAAATTAGAAAGCATTTTGGAAAAGGTGGAGTTCTCCCCTGCCCATGAGTTCTATGATTACTTGCCCTAGTATAATGATAGGTAGGGTATGGTATTGTTTGTTGGCTTTCTCTCAAGTATGTTTTAAAGTCTGCCTTTATTTTGGGCGACATCACAGATCAAAGTTTGATCCTTAGTTTTACAGGCTCAAAAACAACTGCAGCAAGCTGACCACTATTCAAGTATTCATTAGGTATTACTTTACAATGGGATTTATGCTTGGCTGAAGAAATAGACAGTTGTCTCTAGAAAGTAAAATTCAAAGGTTTCAGCTTCTTTGTGATATGCCCCAAGAAGAGACACAGTATAAGTTCTGCAACTATGTTGTTCTTTTCAACTATTAAAAAAATCAAACTTTAATTCTAGAAATACTTTCTTTGACATAATCCAGTCTACGGCACACCTTGATTCTGCAGATGAGGAAATTGGGACCCTGAGTTTTTAGCATTATTTAATGTCAGAGCTGAGACTGGAGTTCAGTTGAAGCTAGAGTCCAAGAGTACACAAATCTCTATTCAAGAAATACCCTTCTTATGTAGTCATGATTGTAATAAGAAAAGAAAAAAAAATTTAAAGAAATACTCTTCTTAGACTTTGGCCTATTTGAGAGATCTGTGTACTTCTCATAACCCTTGCTGCCTCGCTGATTTTGGAGTGGGATTGATGGTCAGAAGTTGGAACTACAGACAATCCAAATTTTTTAGTGACCATAAAACTAAATAGGAAAAAAATGCTCTGTAAAATTAGAGAAAATTTAAGTAGAAAAAAAAGGGGTATTTCCATTGAGCTAAAGTCATCTGATAATGCTCTTTTCTCTCCACTTTGGGAGATAAACTGGTATATTTCTAAATTAAAGAAAAAAAATGAGGCGGGAAGGTGGGTCATGCCTGTAATCAGCCTGAATCCCAGCACTTTGGGAGGCCAAGGCAGGTGGATCACCTGAGGTCAGGAGTTTGAGACAAGTCTGGCTAACATGGTGAAACTCCATCTCTACTAAAAACACAAAAATTAGCCCATTGTGGTGGTGGGCACCTGTAATCCCAGCTACTCGGGTGGCTGAGGCAGGAGAATTGCTTGAGCCCAGCAGGCAGAGGTTCAGGGGGCCGAGATTGCACCATTGAACTCCAGCCTGGGTGACAAGGACAAAACTCCATCTCAAAAAAGGAAAAGAAAACGTCTTGATGTTTTGAATGGGACATCAAGACATAAAATATCTGGGTTATTGGTTAGTGAAAAGGAAGCTAGGAATGACAGACTATTACTTTTTATTTTTAAAATTTTAGATTCAGAGGGTACATCTGTAGGTTTGTTGCATGGATTTATTGCATGATGCTGGGGTTTGGTCTTCTAATGATCCTGTCCCTCAAGTAGTGACCATAGTGCCCTCTAAGTAGTTTTCAACTGTTACCCCTTCATCCTTCCCTCTTTTGGGATCCCCAGTGTTTATTGTTCCCATCTTTGGGTCCATGTGTACTCAAAGCTAGTTCCACTTATAAGTCAGGACATGCAGTATTTCATTCTGTTTCTCTATTAATTTGCTTAAGATAATGGCCTCCAGCTGCACCCATGTTGCCACAAAGGATGTGATTTCCATTTTTTATGGCTGCATAGTATTTCATGGATCTACTGTTGATGAGCACCTGTGTCTCCATGTCTTTGCCATTGTGAATAGTGCTGCGATAATCATATGAATGCAGATTTTTTTGGTAGAATGATTTATTTTCCTTTGGGCTTATACTCAGTAATGGGATTACGGGGTGGAATAGTAATTTTATTTTTAGTTATTTGATAAATCTCCAGACTGCTTTCCACAAGGGCTGAACTAATTTGCATTCTCACCAACAGCATATAAAAATTCACTTTTTCCACAACCTTACCAACAGCTGTTATTTTCTGACTTTTTAATAATAGTCATTCAGATTATGGTTTTTATTTGTATCTCTGATGAGTAGTGATGTTGAGCATTATTTTATGTTTGTTGACTGCTTGTATGTCTTCTTTTGAAGTGTCTGTTCATGTCCTTTGACCACATTTTCTTTCTTTTTTTTTTTTTTGAGATGGAATCTCACTCTGTCACCCAGTCTGGAGTGCAGTGGCATGCATGACCTTGGTCACTGTAACCCCTGCCTCCTAGGTCCATGAGATTCTCCCTCCACAGCCTCTCCAGTAGCTGGGGTTACAGGCATGAACCACCATGCCCAGCCTCTGTCCAATTTTTAATGGGGTTGTTTTTCTTGTTGATTTGTTTAAGTTCCTTATAGATTCTGGATATTAGTCCTTTGTAAGATACAGTTTACAGATATTTTCTCCCGTTCTATAGGATGTCTAAGAAGGGTATTTCCTAGGTTTTCTTCTAGGATTTTTGTAGTTTGGAGTCTTAAGTCTAAGTCTTTAATCCATTTGAGTTAACTTTTGTGTATGGTGAGAGTTAGAAGTCCAGTTTCATTCTCCTGCAAATGACTAGCCAATTTTCCTAGCACCACTTATTGAACAGGGTATGCTTCCCCAATGTTTATTTTTGTCAACTTTGTCAAAGGTCAGTTGATTGTAGGTGTGCAACCTTATTCCGGGGGTCTCTGTTCTGTTCCATTGTCATGACATATTCTTTACCATCACTGGCTACTTAATCATTTGTCAGTGGTTTACTGGATTTTTTTCTTCATAGAACAAATTGTTAAATTTATTTTAACTATTTATATTAAAAATCAATGTGGCTTTAATTAGAAAGTCCTTTGGAAGTTTTTATAAATTTGAGTTTTGTTGTTACCCTCATCACTAATACATTTACAAATCATATTTTAGGTATTTCTGAAAAGATTTCAACAAGTTGCTTGCCTCATCATTTATTCTTTCAAAGGTATTCATTACGTGGATGATCGCATTAGGTTCTGCGGGTACAATGGAGAACCAAACAGGAGTAGTCCCAGACAGAATGCATAAAATCACAGAGGCTGCAGTCTACTGTGGGAGGAAGATTTGAATAAAATAATCACACAAGTATTGTTATAAACTGTGATAAGTTCTACAAGAGAACATCATGGTGTACTGTAAATACATAAACAGAAGAATGCCATGTAATTGGGGGAATTCCTGAGGAAGTAAAATCAGAAGGCTGACAAAGTGCCACCAGGCCCAGGAGGGACTATCCATTTAAGAATAGTGTTCCAGCCAAAGGGAGCAGCATGCGAGGGGGAGAGGACAGCACCTGCATTATAAGTATTCATGGGATTATTGAGTAAATGAACATGCAAAGGCACTGAGGTGGGGACTTGAAATCAGAGTGGAGCTGGATGTGGACAGTGAAGGAGGGGTCACAATGATGAACTTGAAAAAGTGGGCAGAATTCAGGTCATGCAGAATCCTTTAAGACAAGCTAAGATTTAGGTCTTTGTCTTGAAAGTAGTGGTAATCATTAAAGGGTTATAGATAGTGATGTTGCATCTTCTATTATGGAGAATTATTGTGGCAGAGGAGGGGAAGAAACTAGGGAGTGAGCTGATAGGGAGTTTTTTGTCTGAGTGAAGATGTGATATCATGGTGTTTTCTTTTTCTTAACTTTTATTTTAGGTTTGGGGTACATGTGCAGGTTTCTTATATAGGTAATAAAGGCTTAAATGATTATTGTGTTTTCAACTAACATATTAGTAATGTACTTGAAGAGAAGTTGGAGGTTGAAGAGATAATTCTGAGGTAAAATTGACTTGGTGATAAATTGGACTTGGGGCTGGGGGAGGAGAGAGAAGGGGTCGCCCTAGGTGTCCTGGGTCATCCTGATGACTCAGTGTCTATAGATGATTCGTCTGGCAGTCTCCAGCTCCAATAATGCCACCTCTACTACCCAGGCATCTGGTCCCACCCTGGACTTTGCCAGTATCCTAAGCTACTCCCCTGCTGAAATAGAAGGGAAACTACACATATCCTTGTTCCAGCCACTTCACATCCAGGTGTCTGAGCTTGCTAAGGAGAACCATATACTTGAAGAAGTTACTGACCCTCTCTGAAGGCTCCTAGGATGAAGGATGGTAATGCCTACTTCATTGGACTGTTGGAAGATGTGGGTGACAATGTTGCAAAGACCCTGATGTAGTGTGTGGCACATATAGAAATGCAATAAGATAGAAAGCACCTTTCCTGTTTTGTATGCTGGTCCTTATATCTTAAACTTTTGTGAATCCCACTAACTTTGATTTGCTACTGCCATAAGTATGTTTTTAATTCAGCACTTAATTTGTCAGGATTTTGTACATAAGTTACCCCATCACACAGTGTATTAAAGAAATGTATCTATCATTAATTAGGCAATAACTGTGCTTTAGTACCAAGAGGATGTCCTTTTCCAAAAGTGTAGCTATGCTTTTTTTTAAAAAAAAAAAGGTAAATCCACAGTATGCCACTAACTTCAGCTCCATAAATTAATAATTTAATAAAATGAAAATGACCCAACTACTACTATCTCAAGCCTATTAATTTCACACATGTGTAAAATCTGTAAGGAAGAAGAAATAGCATGTAAACTGGAAAGATGAATGTCTTGACTCTTCAGGGGAAGAAAAGTAGGCAAACATGGAAAACTCTGTTTTTTCTGGGTCATATATTTTAAAGGAATGGCCTGCTGTTTGTGTGTGTGTGTGTGTTTGTTTGTTTCTTTTTCTCTTTCTTTCTTTCTTTTCTTTCTTTCCTTTTTAAGACAGAGTCACACTCTGTCACCTCAGCTGGAATGCAGTGGCCTGATAATGGCTCAGTGCAGCCTCAACCTCCCAGGCTCAAGCAATCATCCCACCTCAGCCTCCCAGGTAGCAGGGATTCCAGGCATGCACCACTATGCCTGGCTAATTTTTTGTAAAGACAGGGTTTCACCATGTTGCCCAGGCTGGTCTCAAACTACCAGGCTCAAGTGATCACCACCCTGCTGGCCTGGGCCTCCCAAAGTGCTGGGATTATAGGCGTAAGCCACTGTGCCCAACTGCCTATTGTTTCTTTGTGCCCAGATTTTACTATCATTGACAAATTACATAAAGGATCACAACCACCCTTTTGCCATGAAGAGGAATTTATAGTTCGCTATTTTTTACCTATGATGTATAAATAAATATTAATGAATTATTTTTGTTAATTGTGCAAACATTTCCTCAAATAAACCTAGAATGTTTCCTTATGTTAAGATTTCTTTTTTGGAGAATATGAAGATTTTCTTTGTCTTATAAATCCCAAATTTATTTGTTCTAAAAATTACAACCTACTTTAGATTAATTTTATAATATGTGTTCTCTTATAAGAGTGGCGAAATTTAAAGTCAAGGTATAAATAACGCTCTGCATGAAAGACTTACAGAAGAAAGAAACCCAAAATTGGGAATTTGGGATTTAATTTTTTAATTTAAAAAAATTTTCTTTTTCTTGGGAGGCTGGGGTGGGCAGATCACCTGAGGTCAGGAGTTTGAGACCAGCCTGGCCAACATGCAGAAACCCCATCTCTACTAAAAATATAAAAATTAGCCAGGCATAGTGGCACACTCCTGTAATCCCAGCTACTTGGGAGGCTGAGGGAGGAGAATTGCGTGAACAGGGGGAAAGAGATTGCAGTGAGCTGAGATCACACCACTGCATTCCTGCCTGGGGGACAGAGTGAGACTCCGTCTCAAAAAAAAAAAAAAGAGGGAAATTTTCTTTTCTATATAGATATTGCATCGTATACTAAAACTAAAATTATTTTTAACCCATTAAAATAGTAAAATTTGGCATGCTTTTACATATTCCCAGGTGCTTTAAATATGTACATGCATACATACACACACACACAGTTCAGCTTTTGTTGCCTTTTCTATAACATGCCTTTCATCCCTTCTAACTATAGGTGTTTTTAGGCCCAGCCTATAAAATCTGTGATTACATACCTTTATACTCTTGTTATCTAAGTCATGGGAGCAGCTTGCAAAGAAAGTGTCCCAATGTAAGTATTTCAGAATTTCTGGAAAGATGTATCATGGCATAGATGGTACAATTCAACCCTTTTCTTAGTTAAGAGTGAGTGTTAATTCGTAGAAGCTATTTCTTTAGAATCTGGTTTTTCCTGCCCTTGTTTTTCTAGGCCCCAGGCAATGCAGACTTTTCTGGAGTTCATATATTCACTCATCTACCCGATAACTATTTATGAAAAACTTGCTATTCGTAGGTCACATTGCAGAAATCCAGTTTTCTTGCTTGAAGAAGTTGGTGGATGATGATGTGACATTAGCATATAAGTGCTGTAAACAGGGCGTGTGCAGGGTATAATATTGGGTGACCTAACCCAGTATGGGGTGGTGGGGTGGCCAGAGATGCATCTCCACACCCTGGAGGAAGTTGGTACTTAACTGATAAGTAGGATTAGCAAGGTAATGGGGGAAGAGCCACAGAGGGAACCGCAAGCTCAGGGGCAAGCCTGAGGAGAAGCACAGCACATCTGGATGAATTGAAAGTATGACTTGTTCACTATGCCTGGAGTGAGGAATCTGGGACAGGGAGTGGTGGCAGATGAAGACCAAACCACAGAGGCTTTATTAGCCAAATTACAAAATCATGTTCTCTATTCTGAAGGCATTAGGGAACCACTGAAACATTAACACTTCCCTTGTAGCCCCCTACCATTTTCTGAAATGACTCAATAAAGAATAAACCTTATAGGTGAATCAGAAGAGCTGCCAATGACTTAAGGAAGGTGATCAAGAATTGTATTTAGACCTACGCTTAAGGCAGAACAGCACCTTGGTTCACATCCTCTACCAGTTCTGGGAAAGAAGTGGTTCTTAGCCGTGTAAAATATTCAACCACGAAGATCCTGCTTGGCCTTGTAATGTTAGATTATTTCTCGGAAGACAGACTTGTGGCAGGCTACCTCAACTGGTAGGAATGTGTTGTACAAAGAAATCAATCAGCCAGGTTAAGGATGAGATCAACTTTGTGCAAATTCATTTAGTAGTAAAAACAATATCACCTTTCTTTATAAATTTGATCTACAACTTACAAATATATATATGATACATTTCATTTGAGACTCATAAAAATCCATCTGGGCTTGGTGGCTCATGCCTATAATCCCAGCACTTTAGGAGGCTGAGGTGGGTGGATCATGAGGTCAGGAATTCGAGACTATCCTGGCCAACGTGGTGAAACCTCATCTCTACCAAAAATAAAAAAGTAATTAGCCGGGCATTGTGGCAGGCACCTGTAATCTCAGCTACTTGGGAGGCTGAGGCAGGAGAATTGCTTGAACCCAGGAGGTGGTGGTTGCAGTGAGCCTAGATTGTGCCACTGCACTCTAGCCTGGGTGAGAAATCAATATTCCATCTCGGGGGGAAGAAAGAAATCCATGGAAGTAATTGGTATTGAAATTCCCATTTCCCAGATTTAAGAAACTCAGGTTCATATAAATAAAATATAGTTATACATAATAATAATTAGCAAGCAGCAGAGCTGAGATTCATTCCAAGAAATCAGACTTTAAACCACCCTGTTCTTTAAAAGACGCTATTTTCAATGAAGAAAATTAAATTTGGGGCTGGATTAAAATTCTTACTTGGATTATTTTTGTCAAATTACCAATTATAAGAATTGATCACTCCATTTCCTTTAGAAGTAGAAATAATAGTCGTTTTGCTGATTTTCTTTGTTATGATCTAACAATAAAAATGCTCTGTTTAAAAATGTAGTTTTTTAAAAAAAGATTAATTTGAGGTCATGGCAATTAAAATTGGCGCTACCAGAAACTGAGTTATAAAAAATTGGCTATAGAATAAATAGATACATGAAATTCATTTTTGTTTTCTCTTTTCTTTTTTCCTTTTTTCTTTTTTTCACTGTGACCTTCAATTCCTGGGCTCAAGTGATCCTCCTGCCTCAGCCTCCCAAAGTACTGAGAATACAGGCTTGAGCCACTGTACCCAGCCCTTTTCCATTTGGCTTTCTTCACAAGATGAGTGATACAGGACCACATCTGAAACTTACGTGCTCTTAATAAAGTTGAAAATTTTCTGTTGGGAAGGTAATTTGGGACTAAATTGGGACCCATCTTCCACTTTTCTGTTTTCCTGTTCAAGCAGTGATCTGAGGTTCAGGAATCAGAGGAACTCCCAGTGGATTTCCAATCATTAGACTACATGAGTGGCCATGAAATATTTGGAGGCAAGACCAAGCTTGTTCTGTTTACTGCCTGTATGGAGCCGACAGTGCATTACCAGGTGGACCTTTAGCTGTTATGTATTTCCTCAATGAATGAACCAAAGATGGTTAAGAGAGAACTTAAATTACAGACCATCGTCATGTAAGAGAGCTGGTTAGAATCTGGATTTATATAGGGATAAAGTTGATAGTCCTGCTGTATCAAATAGGATGGCTTCCACAATGCTGGTCCCTTAGCAAGCAATTACTAGTTTGCTATGTAATTCACTGTCATTGCCAGTTGAGTGAAATGGGGTGATGTTAATAAAAATGCTGAGACCACAGGCTAAAAACCAAGAATCCCAAGCAAACCAGGACTGTCATGGCAAACCAGGAACTGAGGTTACCCTAGTGATTGCCCAACCATAAATCCAACCTTCAGCTCTTATTCCAAAAAAATGCTTACATATGAAAACATCTCCTCACATAATTAACGGGTTGGAGAAAAAAAAGCCTTCTGTAGAAATTGTAATTTTACAAAAGTTTGTATCCAAGCTGTGGTTATTTCTGAGTGCTAAGATTTGGTATCAATTTTGGGGGACTACTCTATATTTCCATTCTTTCTTGTTTCTCCTTCTGCAATAAATATGAACTTGGTTTGCTTTTCAATTTTTATTTTTTTGAATTAAAACATTTGTTGAGTTTTACAGTTTTGCTAATAAATAAGTGACTCTATAAAACATCCCTAGAGAACTCATAGGGCCCTTGTTTCACTGATAAGAAAATAGCAACAAAAAGATATTAAATGATTTGTCTCTACTAAACAGTCATCAGAAAACAGTGTTTGAAAATAACATAATCTTTTGACAATATATATGCTGAAATTATTACAATATTTATATACTATATTATCTCAAATTCATAAATGCAAAAATTCTAAGAAGTATGATACCTAGAGGAATATTTATCTGCTAGTGATGCTTCCCAGAATTTGCCATTTTGCCAATTGTATTGGTAAACTTCTTTTTTTGTTGTTAAATGAAGACTTGCTCTGTTGCCCAGGCTGAAGTGCAGTGGCACCATCTCAGCTCACTGCAACCTCTGCCTCCTGGGTTCAAGCAATTCTTGTGCCTCAGCCTCCCAAGTAACTGGGATTACAGGTATGCACCACCACCTCCAGTTAATTTTGTGTTTTTAGTGGAGATGGGGTTTCACCATGTTGGCCAGGCTGGTTGTGAACTCCTGACCTCAAGTGATCTGCCCACCTGAGCATCCCAAAGTGCTGGGATTACAGGTGTGAGCCACTGCACTGGGCCATATTGGTAAACTTCTTATCTCCTCAGGGCATAATTTACACATGTGTGTTTCGGTACAGCAAAGCATAGTATGTGGAGTTGCACATTTCTGTGAGTCTACTGGACTATATCATTGTCTTGGAATGGATTCACATGAGAGTGTTTCTAAAACAAAGCCTTTTAGGTCATCTTTGATGTTTAATTACGTTATAATAAAGTCAAAAATTTTTGAGATTTTTTTTCCTGTTAAAAGCAATATAAAAGATTTAGAAACCCAGTATATATATATATATATATGTATCTTCGGCAGACTGACTCACGTCAGCACCTTGTGGGACAAGAATAAGTCAGGAATACAAACATCGGGCATCTCCAGAAGGGATCTTGGTGTGAGATAAGGCATCTCATTTGCAGGAAAGCACACCACACTAGTCTTGCCTTGCAAAGAAAGTGAAGTTTGCGGTGTGCATTCAGAGTTTCTCTTCAGATGGAATACCTGATTCCATTTGTAGTTTAAAGGAATTTAATTCTGTGCTATATAGTCTTTTGCTCCGAATAAGGAAAATGATTGAAGTGGATAGGTCAGAAGGAGTAAAACGCTCCCATCAAGTGTTAACAGGTAGTTATCAAATTGGCTGATTTAATGGACCAAGTCAGATTATTCCCCTAACCTGACACCTGTTTTTGACACTAATGCATATTACACAGCTTAGCCTATTCTCACCACTCTCTCTATTGTAATTGTGTTGTTTTCTTTTTTCTCAGAGACGTCAGTTACTTCTGAAAGGAACAAATGCTTTTTTCTCTTTCTCCTTGATGCCTGTTTTGACAGTGTGGACTACCTCACTCTCCTAGACCAAAATCTTCCCTTGGCATCCCTCATATAGTTGTGGCTGTCCTTAGTCAGACTTGCCCGACCAGTCAGTTGTTCCTTGTTTACTTCACTGGTTCCTCTTTCTGTTCATTTCCTCCAGCTGTGTTTAATCCTGAGCACTCAGCTTTTTTTTCTCTCCTTTAAAAAGTCATACAGCCATGTGGCATCAGCTTTCGCCACTACACAGCTATTTTCTACACTCACATTCTAACCTTGCCTTCTCTCTTCATCTCCATTGGGGTACTTAAAATATCTCACGTTTTCACCTCTAACATGTATGAAATTTAATTTAGCTTCTACAGCAAAGTGATCCTTTCTCCTCCCTTAATTTTGTTGGAGCTGGATCATCCACTTTTTCCCTTTCATCATCATCAACACTGTTCTTTGGTCACCTATCACTGTTCAAACAATTAAGCTTATCCATACAATGAGAAGGCTATATGAATGGTAAACTCTTAAGACCTTGTTTTCAAAAAGGTAATTTAAAGGACACTGAACAAAACTATGTTTAAGACTACTTATAACAGGATTTAAATAAATAATCTTATTTATTACAGTACAATTTGATATTTTCATAATTTTTTTAAAATTCCTGTTGAAAGTTCATACCAACTCAATTATTTTCTCCACTTTTTATTAAACTTTAAAAAAAATTATCCTTGGCTACCAAACCTCTTCTATATTATTAAGTCTCACCTCAGTACTGTTTGACTACCTCCAATCTTCTCAGGGATCCACATTGATTTGGAGATGTCATGTGAAACCTGAAGATGACCCTCAACTAGGAGCTGTCGAACCTTGGAGAACTTGTAAAAAGATCTCAAAAGACTGTAAAGTCTAACTTAACCACTTTCTTGTTTTAACCACTTCTTCCCACCCCACTCCACTTCCTGTTAAATTTGTGTAATGGTAATACTGATTCTTTCCTATCGCATATGGAACTGATAAAAATTTTTGAGATAATCGTCCAGAATCTCCTATACTTATTTTACTCCTTGATGATGTCAAGAACATTTATTAACTCCTTTAGACTATTGTGATTTCATTTGTGTCTCACTGAATGTTTGCTAATAAGTTTAAATTCTTGAATCAAAAGAAATACAGAATTGGTCATAGTGTTACAGGATCCTGGGGTTTCACTTTGCCAGCTGGAAACTTCTGTGGCCAGTGACACCTTTGCCCAAGTTTTGTTCAGGCCCATTGGGCCTGCTCAGCCTGGCAGACTACTCTTAGCTGGTGCTACTTGCCTTGACCCCACACCTGCCAAGGGTGAGTGGAGTGGTGAGGGGTGTGCGCATGAGCAAGTATGGGGTCTGGCCACTGCACGCAGTGGTGAAGCACGCAGCTCCAGGCACTGCCACAGGCACTGGCTCCCTGTAAGGCTGTGCCTGGACCAGGCATCCCACAAGTAGCTTCCACAGCTGGCACCAGGGAACATGGTCATACCCAGAAGCTTGGAAATGCCAGGAACCACAGAGCCCAAAAAAAGGGTGTCACAGCCCTGGCTGGGGGCACTCCTAGGTCTGGGCTCCCCCCAGGGCTGCAACTCTTCTCTCCTTGTCACCCACAATATGGCAAGCAAGGGGTGTGTTTCAGCCCTGTTTGTGTTACAGCTCTTTCAGCCCCGTTTAGCAGGTTCCAAGTTCTTGTCCCATGCCCAGGAAGAAGGAAGTATGCAGACAAGTGGAGGGTGAAAAAGGTGAAGAGGAGCTTTATTGAGTGATAGAACAGCTCAAAGGAGACTCGAAGTGCTCCTCTCCACAGGTGGTCATCCCTACATCTGCTCAGCTCTCAGCAGAGAGGAGACCCTGGAGTAGGTAGCTTGTCTCTGCAGGCAGGTCGCCCCATTGAGTGCTCAAGTCTAGCCAAGTCTAGGGTTTTTATGGGTTGCAGAGGGGAGGAAGTGCATGCTGATTGGTCTATGAGTGGCAATGAGTGGGCCCAGAAAAAGCACCATAAGTTTCCACTGCAGTTTGCAGGACTGGCAGCCTGTTCTCCAGGCTTCATGCCTTCCCCAGCTTAAAGATGGGGCCTCAACAGGGACCTGCCCCTTTCTGCTCTGGAGCTTGTCTGCCTCCTGCCACTGCTCATGATCCCCAGGCTGTTCATGCAGAAGGGTGCCTGCAGGCAAGTGCTAAGCTTCCCTCAGCACCCCTCAGCCTCCCTCCCATGTTCATTGGCACTCTAAGTCTGGAGAGGATTGATGCAGCAGGGAGCTAGTATGTCAGTGCTGCCCTGAGCGTGTGCACATCCATCTGGGTTGCAACAGTGCCTGGGCTTGGCCTCAACTTTGCTCCGAGATTTGAGCAGGCACTGGGAATGTGGAGAGGCCAGGCAGTGAGAGCAGGCACTTCTGAGCCTGCAGGAGCAAAGAGGGGCTTCCTGGGCCCCCGAGAGTGCAGAGATGTCCAGGTCTGCAGCTGCAGCTTGGGCAGCTGCAGTGGCATCCAGAAGGGTGGGGCTCCTGGCCACTCCCAGCCCCGTGGGGTGCAAAGCCCAGCCATACCTCCCCCTCTGTAGCCAGTATCTCCACAGCAGCTGCTCCAGATGGGCCATCACTACTGTAAATAGTGGGTATGGTCAATGCAGATATTACTAAAGACATTTTTTTGTTTGTTTTTAGAGACAGGTTCTGGCTCTGTTACCCAGGCTGGAATGCAGTGGTGCAAACATGGCTCGCTGCAGCCTCAACCTCCTGGGCTCAAGCTATCCTCTTGCTGTAGCATCCTGAGTAGCTGGGATGGCAGGTGTGTGCTACCATGCCTGGCTGATTTCTTTTTTATTGTTTTTGTAGAGATGTAGTCTCTAAGTTTTCCAGGCTAGTCTCGAACTCCTGGCCTCAAGTGATCTTCCCACCTTGGTCTCCCAAGCCATTGGGATTATAGGCATGAGCCACCTTGGCCAATCTAACTAAAAACTTTTGAAAGCATTTTTTATGATTGTAGTAGGAGAGCCAACAAAATAATCAAAATGGTAATGCACAGAAACAATTCTCTTCCCTGTAAGCTTTCACTAGGTAAAGAATAGGAAGAACAGATGGATTATATAGGTTCTGCTTCTAAAACAGTTAAGCTGTTATATTGTAAGATATTGTTATATTTGTGAGTAACTTGAGATTGGGAACCAAATATTTCATCCTTACATCTCAGTGCTTGGCAATGTATATAGTACCCACTATATGCAATATAGTGATCAGCAATACTGGATTAAATGATTGAGAATCCAGACTCTCTCCTATAATTCTTTCACAGACTGGCATACAAAAGGGAGCCTGAGATTTAACATGCAGTGTTTGGAATGGGAATTTGTTTTTATCCTGAGGTCAGAAACCTCCACAGCTGAGCACTTAGGATAATGAAAGTCCATTTCTATATTTTTCCAGCTTGGGCTGGACACAGACAAATGTCATGCGATATGCATTTAAACATTCTTTTCTTGCCATTTTAAATGTTTGTGTTTCCTGTGGCACATCTAAAAGATTCACAATATTTGCTGTACATTTCTACGCTTTTAAGAAAAAAAACACGCAGCCTTCACATGCAAGTTATTTTCAGCAGGCAGTTTCTTTCCTGAAGCACAAAAGGCTAGATAGAAAAACAAACAAGAGACAGAATGCACTGTTTTAACAAATAGGTCCTTAGAGATGGATTTTAAAGCCTGGATTTTGTTTCCCGATCTAGCTTTTACCCTATCACTTCACCACACTGAGAGAAATCCTGAAATAAATCAGTAACATTTGCACAATTTTTAAGGCTGAAAGTTTTACTTTTTTTCCTGTTTTGTCTATTGCTGTAGCCAATGTAATTAGGTCATACCCATGTGAAAAGTTCTTCGTACAAGAAAAATTTTGGATGTGTGTGAGTATTTTCAGGAAGATTTGTTTCTGCTGATGATGTCATTTTTACATGAAACTAATTCACTTATTATCAAATACAAGTATTTAGAATATTATTATTGTTTCCAAAATCACAACTCTAATTCAAAAGGAAATACATGTTTGTTTACTTTTGCATCATGGTTAGAGCAATTACACTTAAAAATATTTTTGGCAGATAAACCACTGATTTTAAAGTGTATTATTTTAATAATACAGATGGGATGTCAACCGAGAAGGAATCATTCGAGTAGAAAGGGGAGAAAGGACTAAATTATAATAGTATTCCAGAAATGGCAACAGAAATCAAATGCTAGCCTACATACCTTGGCATTGCCCTCTAATTTCACTTTTATAAAATTTGTTTGTAATTCTTAGGACCTGGGTATCTTCTAATATACTTTTTACTATTATACCAACAGATGGAAGTTTCAGGCCCACAAAAAAATTATTGCTTCTACACTTCTAGAAATGTTAGGAACCATGGGAGAATGCCATTTTTCACAAAATGAAGATACTTATTCATGTTTTCTGAAAAATCTTGACGTTAACCCCCTTTCTTCTTTAATAAGCTGAATGCCTTGCTTTTATTTTTATGTATTAACTTAATAATTTTAGTGACTGTTTAATTAAGATTCTTACTTGCTTCCAAAACATAGGCACCAGGATAAATAGATACAAGAGGCACAATTTAACATATTTTATTGGCTGAGCATAAAGGTCACAATTACCAAGCTTTATAGACACACCCTTAGAAGTATATAGTAGATCTTTTGTAGAGACCATGAAGGAGAGCCAGCGTAGGCGGTGTCAGGACCAGCAATACAAATTTTGAGTTGCTGTCTGTGACGAAAGGAGAGCAATTGTCAAGAGTTTGACTGGGTCACAAAAGAATGTAAAAGGCCAGGAGCTCTTTAAGAATGCATGAGTTATCCTTATGTAACATTTACTGTGACGCAAGGCATGCCAAATGTTAAGCAATCTACTGAATTCTGCTGAGTCCCTACCCAGTGATTCTGTTTTCAAATGAGATAAGTAGGTGAGATATACAAATAAAATCAGGAGGCCTGATTAATGCTGCCCTTCCAGAAATCTACAATGTGAATGGATCACTATTGGTACCCCAGTTTAAGCATTTTGCTAAGAAAAAAAAATGGAAATAAGTGAAATAGATGGGAAAATATGGTGCTTTTTTGGAAGGAAAAAAGTTTGCTTTCTAAAACAAAATGTGCACAGCTAATAGGATATACTTCTGCCATTCTGTTTTCATGTATTAGTAGAGCTAGATTTCAGCGTCACTTAAGTTTTTACCAAGAAAAGAATTTGAAACTGGGTATGGTAGCTTGCACCTATAATCCCAGCACTATGGGAGGCCAAGGTAGGCATTACTCTTCAGCTCAGGAATTCAAGACCAGCCTGGGCAACATGATAAAACCCCATATGTACAAAACATAAAATAAAAAATTAGCCAAGCATGATGAAACACACCTGTGGTACCAGCTACTGGGAAGGATAAGGTGGGAGTATCGCTTGAGTCCGAGAGGCACCTTGCACCACTGCTGTGATTACACCACTTCACTCCAACTGCACTGCAGTCTGGGTGACAAAGCAAGACCTGGTCTCAAAAAAAAAAATTGTTAGTGGGAGGTCAGTTTTCCTAAATTACATTGACCAAATTTTTTGTGACATTCAAAAATTGCTATGGTCTCTTGCTAGACTCCTAACATGTTATATAAATTCTCAGCTTTTAGTAGAATTTGGAGAATGCTTGTGGAAAATCAGTGATGCTTTCAACCACTGGTATGGTTTGTCCCTGTGTCCCCACCCAAATCTCACCTTGGATTGTAATAATCCCCATGTGTCAAGGGCAAGACCAGATGCAAGTAGCTGGATCATGGAGGCAGTTTCCCCATGCTGTTCTCATGATAATGAGTCTTATAAGATCTGATGGTTTCATAAGCATCTGGCATTTCTCCTGCTTGCACTCTTTTCTCTCTCCTGCTACCCTGTGAAGAGGTGCCTTCCACCATGATTATAAGTTTTCTGAGGCCTCCCCAGCCATGCAGAACTGTGAGTCAATTCAACCTCTTTTCTTTATAAATTACCGAGTCTCGAGTATTTCTCTATAGCAGCATGAGAACAGAATAATACAGAAAATTTGTACCTGAGAGAGTAGGGTGCTGCTATAAAGATACCCAAAAATGTGGAAGTGACTTTGGAACTGGGTAACAGGCAGAGGTTGGAACAGTTTGGAGGGCTCAGAAGAAGACAGGAAAATGTGGAAAAGTGTGGAACTTCTTAGAGATTTGTTAAATAGCTCTGATCAAAATGCTGATAGTGATATGGACAGTGAAGTCCAGGCAGAGGTGGTCTCAGATAGAGATGAGGAACTTGTTGGGAAGTGTAGTAAAGGTGACCCTTGCTATGCTTTAACAAAAAGACTGGTGTCATTTTACCTCCTCCCTAGAAATCTGTGGAACTTTGAACTTGAGAGAGATAATTTAGGGCATCTGGCGGAAGAAATTTCTAATTAGAAAAGCATTCAAGAGGTGACAGAGCATAAAAATGTGGAAAATTTGCAGCCTGTTGATGCAGTAGAAAAGAAAAACCAATTTTCTGGGTATAAATTCTAGCCAGCTGCAGAAATTTGCATAAGTAATGAGGAGCCAAATGTTAATCACCAAGACAATGGAGAAAATATCTCCAGGGACTCTCTGGGGCATGCCAGAGACCTTCACCACAGCCTCTACCATCACAGGCCCAGAGACCTGTGAGAGAAAAATGGTATCATAGACCTGGTCCAGGGCCCTCCTGCTGTCTGCCATGCATCCCAGCTGCTCCAGCCATGACTAAAAGGGGGCAAGGTACAGTGCAGGCCATTAAATCAGAGGGTGCAAGCCCCTAGCCTTGGCAGCTTCTATATGGTGCTGGTCCTGTGGGGACACAGAAGACTAGAATTGAGGTTTGGGAACCTCTGCCTAGATTTCAGAGGATGTATGGAAATACCTGAAAACCCAAGCAGAAGTTTGCTGCTTGGGCGGAGCCCTCATAAAGAACCTCTGCTAGGGCAGTGCAGTAGGGAAATATGGGGTTAGAGTCCCCACACAGAATCCTTTCTGGGGCACTGCCTCAGTGGCAAGGGGGCCACCATCCTCTAGACCCCAGAATGGTTTATCCACCAACAGCATGCACCGTGTGCCTGGAAAAGCCACAGACACTCAATGCCAGCCTGGAAA
The DNA here is from genome assembly GCF_001604975.1 of Cebus imitator. Taxonomy (NCBI): domain Eukaryota; kingdom Metazoa; phylum Chordata; class Mammalia; order Primates; family Cebidae; genus Cebus; species Cebus imitator. The sequence goes on from NW_016107331.1 coordinate 11,688,600, forward strand.
AGCTGCTGGAAGAGGGACTGTACCATGCAAAGCCACAGGGGTGGTGCCGTCCAAGGCCATGGGAACCCATCTCTTTCATCAGCTTGACCTGGATGTGAGACATGGAGTCAAAGATCATTTTGCAACTTTAAGGATTAATGACTCCCCTATTGGATTTTGGACTTGCATGGAGTCTGCAGCTCCTTTGTTTTGGCCAATTTCTCATGTTTGGAATGGGTGTATTTACCCAGTGTCTGTATCCCCATTGTATCTAGGAAGCAACTAACTTGCTTTTGATTTTGCAGGCTCGTAGATGAAAGGGACTTGCCTTGTCTCAAATGAGACTTTGGAGTAGGACTTTTTGGTTAATGCTGGAATGAGTTAAGACTTTGGGGGACTGTTAGAAGGACATGATTGTGTTTTGAAATGTAAGGTCATGAGATTTGGGAGTGGCCAGGGGTGGAATGAGATGGTTTGGCTCTGTGTTCTCCAAATCTCACCTTGAATTGTAATAATCCCCCGTGTCAAGGGCAGGACCAGATGGAAGTAATTGGATCGTGGAGGCAGTTTCATGATAATGAGTGAGTCTCACGGAGGCAGTTTTGTGCTGTTTTCATGATAATGAGTGAGTCTCATGAGATCTGATGGTTTTATAAGCATCTGGCATTTCCCCTGCTTGCACTCTGTCTCTCCTGCCACCCTGTAAAGAGAGGCCTTCAATCATGATTGTAAATTTCTTGAAACCTCCCCAGCCATGCAGAACTGCAAGTCAGTTAAACCTCTTTCTTTATAAATTATCCAGTCTTGGCTGGTTGCAGTGGCTCACACCTGTAATCCTAATACTTTGAGAGGCCAAGGTGAGGGGATCACTTGAGGTCAGAAGTTCGAGACCAGCCTGGCCAATACGGTGAAACCCCCTCTCTACTAAAAATACAAAAATTAGCCTGGTGTGGTAGCGCACGCCTGTAGTCTCAGCTACTTGGGAGGCTGAGGCAGGAGAATCACTTGAACCCGGGAGGCTGAGATTGCAGTGAGCTGAGATCATGCCACTGCACTCCAGCCTGGGTGACAGAGTGAAACTCCATCTCAAAAAAAAAAAAAAAAGCCAAAGAAAGAAAAACAAATATACTGTCTTGAGTATTTCTTCACAGCAGGATGAAAATGGACTAATACAACCATGTTTATTCTTCAGCTATGGTAGCAGGACTTCTTTTGACATGCTGATGTTCTTTTTTTTTTTTTTTTTTTTTTTTGCAGGGACTTTATGTTTTTGTGGTTTATTTTATTTTACACAACCAAATTTGTTGCCCCATGAAGGCCAGTTACACTGTGGAAATGAATGGGCATCCTGGACCCGGCACAGCCTTTTTCACGCCCGGGAGTGGAATGCCTCCCGCTGGAGGGGAAATCAGCAAGTCCACCCAGAATCTCATCAGTGCTATGGAAGAGGTATCTGCCCTTGCCCTTTCATTCTCTGACTCTCTCTCTCTCTCCCCCCCCCCATGTGTGTGTGTGTGTGCATGTGTGTGTGCGTGCGTGCATCTCTCATTGACAGCATCTCCACCTCATAAATATGAGTACAAGATGAATGATACTAGGTGACTTTTAAATATTTTACATACTGACATCTTCTGACCTATGGTACTTGGTTTCCTTACTATAGTGTCACACCTATTATCTAATTGTTTTTCTTCCTCACCCTGTGAACTAGACTGACCAGCAATTTGTACTGGGTAATCAGATAGAGTATAATCTGGCATTTCTTTCTTCAAAATCTTTCTAATTTGATGTGCCAGTGACTGAGTCTACCAAGGAAATGGTTCTTAAGATGCTATTTTTCCTAAAAATACTTTCATAGCTCTCTTCCTCTACCCATTCCAGTTTACTACTTCAATCCCAACAAACAGAGAAAAGAAATTAAGCCAAACCTCTTTTCAATTCAAATACCAGAAAATATTTTAGAAAAAAAGCTCAGAAGAGTACTTCTGCAGCACTGTCGGAAAATCTAGCCAGGATTTCCTCTGTACAAATCTACCTCCCACTGCCCTCTGCATTCTGTCCACATCATTTTGATTTCCTGTGCGTGAATGCCATTGCCACCAGCTGGTCAATAATGCTTCCCCTAGCAGTCAGGCCACTGCTCACATTTTAAAACATCCCTGAATTCCTTTGGTCAGGAGGAGATAGCAACAAAGGCCCCTAAAAATTTCTGCAGTGTCCATAATGTATTTGGTTACTATTTTTTATGAGCTCGTATTGCCCTCTATATATTAAAGGGCCAAGGGAAACAGTATTTGTGTTTACTTCCTGAAAAATGGCAGGAAATGAAGGTACATCTGTCTGAAAAGGAAACAGTTTATATTAATAGATAGATGGATGGAGAGATAGGTAGATAGATAGATCAATAGACTGATAACCTACCTGCCCAGAGATAACCTTTTGTCCTTCATAGCAATATAGAAAGTAATTTTATGTTAGGTTAAAATTAAGGTAAATGTCTACAATTCAAGTACTATATATATTTTTAATTCGAATGAGAAATTTTAATATAAAGAATTATTAACTAGTAACAGAAACAAAGTAGAAGGGTTGTTGTCAGGTGCAGGGGGTGGAGGAAATGAAGGATTCTGGTCAAAGGCTACAAAATTTCAGTTATAAGATAAATTCAAGTACAGTCTTTAAAAATCAAGCTATATCTTTAGTGTCCTTAAATTTTTGGAAATCTAGTACCATTTCTGTGTCCCCAAAGTTCTTTAAATAGACTTATTTCATCACAGCAGGTCCAATGGAAACAGGGATTTTTTGGGATCAAGAATTCAGAAATGAATCTTTAAAAAAATTTTTTTGAATGGTTGCTCAGTCTTGCGTTTATTTAGATCTGAACTATCCAATACAGTAACCATGAGCTACATGTGGCTATTTAAATTTAAACTAAAATTAGGCAACATTAAAGAGTCAGTTTATCATTCACCCTTGCCACATTTTAAGTACTCAACAGCCACATGCCTTTGGTGGCTGCCATATTGAAGAACACAGACATAACACATTTGTATCACTGCAGAAAGTTTTACTGGACACTGCTGGTCTAGATGTTCAGCTTCCTAGTGAAATTTTGTAAGGTTTCATCTTTTCCTCTCAAGTTTATATCTAAAGTTCTCAGATCACCGTTCTCAGAAACGAAGTGTCTTTGCTGTCTCTCAGAACGCCCTATGTTGGTAGGCAGCAGCTGTAACAGTCCAGTTCTTGGGCCAAAGCCACCACTTGAGTGCTCATTTGGGTTCTGTGTAAGAGCAAAGCCTGAAGTGTGCTCTGCATTCCTCAGAGACTTAGAATTGCTGCTGATTCACCTGTCAGTGAGGTGCTATCAGAGACATTCTAAAAAGCCATGCAGAGAAGGGAAAATATAGGAAAGGAAGGATTAAGGGGTTGTTTATGAGTAACCTAGAGGGATGTAAATATATTTAATCATTCCAGGATGGAGCTATCTTTTTAATTATTCAATCAAAAACAAGGAGGAATGCTATGAAAGTATTTTTCTCAATTTAGTATGTCCTTATAGATACCTACTATATTTAAAATCCTGTGTGGCATTTTAGATAAAGGATTAGGAGAATTCTCCTCCAGTTCTTATATTTTTTAACAGAATTTTCTTTGCATGCATCTTACCAAAACATGTATTTAGTGGGTTAAAAATTAGTTTTCTTTCCCCACACATGACACCGTAGAAATCTACAAGTAATTCAAATAGAGACATTGTTTAGAATCACCAGATTAAATTGTCTCAGGGAGAGACATAATTTTCTAAATAATAAAGATAAAATTAAAGTTTTGTTTTGTTTTATAGAGACAGGGTGTCTCTCTGTCACCCAGGTTGGAGCACAGTGGCGTGATCATAGCCCACCGCAGCCATGAACTCCTGAGCTTAAGTGAGTCTCCCACCTCAGCCTCCTGAGTAGCTGGGACTACAGGTGCACACCACCACACCAGCTAATTTTTTACATATTAAAAATTTTTGTAGAGATGGGTTCTCACCATTTTGTCAGGCTAGTCTCTAACTCCTGGACTCAAGCAATCCTCACACCAGAATTTAAGGCCAGGCATGGTGGTTCATGACCATAATCATAGCACTATGATAGGCGGAGGCAGGATCTCTTGAACCCAGGAGTTCAAGACTAGCCTGGGCAATGTAGTGTGACTCCATCTCTACAAAAAATAAATTTGTAAGTAAATAAAGGTCTAGTTTCAAAATGATGTAACCACCCAACAAGGTCTTTGTAAGGAGAGGCCGAGATCAATTGTTCATATGGGTTTCATCGTGAATGCATATTCATTCATATTATGGTTTCTTTTTCCCCTATCCCAATCCAAACAGGTGCCACCTGATTGGGAGAGAGCATCCTTCCAACAGGCCAGTCAAGCCAGCCCTGATTTAAAGCCAAGTCCACAAAATGGAGCCACGTTCCCATCCTCTGGAGGATATGGCCAGGGGTCACTGACAGCTGATGAGGAGTCCCAGGAGTTTGATGATTTAATATTTGCATTAAAAACTGGTATGTATGAGCCACATTAGAACTACTATGTTACAATTTATATTTTCTTCCCATAAAGTTCCAAAAGTACTGTCAGTCGCCCTTAGCACATCTTGATTCTCATGACCCATTCCTAATTCTAGGAAAACTCTAGGATATTTTGTTCTTGGCATCAAATGTAACACCACCTAAAAATAATTACAAGTTGCTTTCAAACAAGGCATACTCTAACTAAATGTAAATATCCCTGTCCTGGACTCCTGCTAGAACACCAATATGCTATTAAGATTGCTATAGACAGTAGATAGGGATCTCACTGAGGGAGTCTTGTCTCTGGCCTGCCAAAGAGACCTTCTTATGGAGTGCTTTTGAAGCAGAAACTTTCAAAGGCAACGTAATGAGCGTGGTATAGTTCTATAATTTCTGAGTGCTATCACATACCATAATTCATTGACCCTCCTATATGTTCAGTCCCACCCCACTTTGACCCCAGTGGATAGTTCTTACAGAATGAGAGGAACATAGTCCTAAAGGTCCCAACTCATCAACATATGATGCTAGAAATATGCTAAGGCAATAAAAGACCATGAAAACACCTAATTAAAGGTCACATGCTCCTGGGGGAACAGTTAGTGGATATCATTCTTTCTAGTGTGTCTAAATTATAACTGCATTCATAATATAAATAGAGTGGATATTTGATTGGTCAGAAATCCTATTTTGAACATTCAAAGAAAACCAAAAAGCAATCTGAGTTGTTTTCAAATCAAAAATGGAGTTTAAAAATAGCTTTTCCTCAGAGAAATGTTGAACTGACACTTATAAAAATTCCAGTGAACTTTCAGTTTCTAGGTATCCACATAAGCAAGAAGATATGCCCATGCCCAGTTGAAGTTATTGAAATATTTATTCAGAAGTGCATTTTACTCTCTTATAATTTTATTGTTTGGCATAAAGTATATTGCTTTGCTAAAACATTTTTCTTTGTTATTATGAAGCTAAATTTTTGCATTATATCTTGAAAAATACTCCAAAATGTATAAAAATAACAGCATATTTTCATGTATCATATTTTATAACTTGTCCAAGGTTACATAGTTAAGAAATGGTGGTGGCACAAAGCAGATGCAGGCCGCCTGGCCCTGGGACGGTGATGCAGGCCGCCTGGCCCTGGGACAGTGATGCAGGCCGCCTGGCCCTGGGACGGAGTTGCAGGCCGCCTGGCCCTGGGACGGTGATGCAGGCCCCCTGGCCCTGGGACGGTGATGCAGGCCCCCTGGCCCTGGGACGGTGATGCAGGCCGCCTGGCCCTGAGACGGTGCTCTCAGCCGCTGTGCCACAATCGCCTCTCAAGTGCTTTGTTAGGAATGGCAAATCCTATATGTGTTAGTCCATTCTCACACTGCTTTGCAGAAATACCAGAGACTGGGTAATTTATAAAGGAAAGAGGTTTAATTGACTCACAGTTCCCCATGGCTGGGGAGGCTTCAGGAAACTTACAATGATAACAGAAGGCAAAGGAGAAGCAGGCATCTTGTTCACAGGGTGGCAGGACTGAGTGAGTGCAAGCAGGAGAAATGTCAGACACTCATAAAACCATCAGACCCCGTGAGACTCACTCACTATCACGAGAACAGCATGGGGGAAACTGCCCCCAGAATCCAATTACCTCCACCTGGTCCTGCTCTCCACACATGGAGAATGTGGGGATACAATTACAATTACAATTGAATTGTACATTTACAATTGAATCTTATAATTCAAGATGAGATTTTGGGTGGGGACACAGCCAAATCATATCACTATCGAAAGGAATAAGAACTCAACCCTGTATTCAAAATAGTGCTTCGAATAACCTTTGCTAGATATTGTTGAATCCTGAATGAATGGATGAATTTAAACAATGAACCTTAAGAGTTTGCTAGGAAAAATAGACATTCACACAAACATGACATAAGAAAGAATAAAGTCATGGGTAAAATTATAAATTACTGAGGAGATGAAGAAGTAACAAAAAATTCTCTATTAATTCTTGAAGAATGTATAGGTTTTAAACAAGTAAAGAATGGAGGAAAAGGCATTAGGGACTGAGGGGATAGAATGAGCAGGAGCCAGAGGCTTACCGGAGTGTGGCCTGTTTTAAGAGAACCAGTGGTGCAGTGTGACAGGGGCAGAGGGCGAGAGAAGCCAGGCAGCCCTGATGGGTAGCTTGCTGGCACCATCAGGAATCTACTTTAGTTCCCCAGCTGGGTTTCAGCAAACACCCTCCTTTAGCTATTCATAGTCATTCCTCAATGGGAGGATCCCTGACCCAGTATATTTGGGAAATTGCAGAGATTCACAACTCACATGAGCATTTTAGCAGCTCTAAAATGTTCTAGACCAAGGAAACCCACTTGCTTAATTTAACCTGGTCTTTCCAGAACACTAGCAATACATTCATTTTGGGGGAGCAGAACAGTCACTGACATTTTGCATAATATTAAAATTCTACTCGGGTGTCGTGGGTAAAGAGTGAGATTTTTATAGAGCATAGTGAGCCATGTAGGTTTTGGAGGAACGGAATGACATGTTCCTATTGGTTTTTGAGGCAAAATAACTCCTATGAAAGCACGAAGAAATAAATTTAGAAGCAACATCAGAAAAGCTGGGAGGTTATTACAGTGTTCCAAAAGAATGAGGTTAAGGCCTCAAATCTGGAGAGTGGAAATAAAAATGAGAAGATGAGCTTGCCAACAAAAGGAATGCTGAGGAAAAACTCAGGGACAATCTGCCAGAGTTCATGCTTCTCACCATGATGGCTGACTGAAGGAAAAGCAGATAGAGCAGTTGTTTGTTTATTTGTTTGCAGGAGGAAACTGATAAGTTCAGATTTGAACATTAGCCCTGGTGGCTCCTAAATATTCAGGCTTGGATCTTAGGTGAGGGACCTAAGGGTGGAAGGGAATGATTTGAAATGCATCAGCACAGAGACTATATTTGAAGTTATACAGATGAAAAAAGTTTGATCTGGGAGAATGGAAGGAGAGAGAAGAGAAGAAAGGAAAAGAGATAAGGAAGTCAGAGGAGAAGGAAGGAAAACAAGAATTTTATAGATAATACCATCATTTAAAAATCGAATTAGATTTTTAAATGATGGTATTACAGTCTCACAAAGAAACTGTAGCAAGATAGAAAGAAAACCAAAGAGGAAGGAGTTTCAGCAAGGAAGAAATGACTGGCCACATAAAACGTTCCTTAGCGTTGGGGCTCAAAAGGGGCTTTCAGACTACAAGTAATTCTCAGGGCAGATTACGTCCTCACTGCTACAGTGTCATCAGTTGTTGAAGTTATGACACCGGAAACATAAAGTGAATTCTTGGAACATAATTAAATTAGATCTATATTACATTCGATATTATATTTATATAACAACTATGAAATGCATTCGGTTCTAGAATGTAAGGAATGTCTTGCTTACTTATAGATTTGGTTTAGCATTCCTTTAGAGTTCCCTGAACTCGCTAGGAAATAAATACTTTAAAAGACCAAAATAACCATCTCTAACACTTGGTTCCCTATATTTTTAGAAAAAGTACGGTAGTAATCAAGTACCACCTACTGAACACTTTCCCTCGTAGAATCTGGTCAAGTAAAGGATCTGTCTACATGCCATTCCATCTACAGCAGTTATAATTGACCTGTAAGGCCAGATTCAGCCCAACAAAGTGCTTTGTTTTATGCCTGTAACATCTTAACATTTTTTAAGCCAATATGAAAAATTAGAGATAGTTTCTAAAAATCTGTAATTTCTAGAAAAATCTAGCAACAGAGTCTTTGAAGTTGAGCACAGCACTGCTTGCTTGGAACTGAGTAATAGCAGCCTCTTTGGACATGAGCTCTTCTGTTGTCTAGTGCCTGCTAGGCCCATGTCGCTGGCTTATGCAGGCCTCCTTGGCTGCTAGGACATCTGAGTTTGCAAACCTTGATCTATCTCAGGTCCACCTTCACTATGGACCACTCCAAGTCAAGTACTGGAAACAGTGGATCTTCTACGTCTCTTTCATTTGAACCCCTAAACAACTTTTAAAAGCCATGTAGCTTTTTGCATATGTTTAAATAAACATCTGAAGTTTTTCAAAATGAGTTTAAATAGTATCAAATAATGTAATTTCCACTGTATCATACTCTTTGGTGTTTGAAAAAAAAAATTTTACATTATTGTTTTAAACTAACCCAAAGGTTTTTCGCAAATTACCTTAGTAATGTAATACCTAGTTATTCATTTTTAAAATCTGTGAACAGGATTTTTTTTAATCATTGGAAATTTGACATCACCTTCTCTTCTCTTCAAACTTATATTTCCATTCTACTTTCTCCACAGAATTTTATCCTACTATATTTTATACTTGAAATTCATTTTACTCATATTTCTCTCCAACAGAACATATTTTTAAATTAGAACTTAATTTTTTTCTGTGTCCATAAGACTGTAAAGTGTTCAAAATTTCTTTTATACTGTTATAATTATTCCTACTGTACAGTTCAACAAGCCAACATGAGTAATAAAAACATCTGTTTTGATAAATGACTGTCAAAAATGAAAAAGACTCATCAGAATAATAGAGATGGAAATTTAAGATCTGGGAATGTATTCCCTTAAAGCTGTTCCTTCCACACTACTTTGTACTCCTTGAAAAGGCATCATGTACCACAAGTTAAAGGAATCCCAGCTTGAAGGCTTCTGCTTCAGGTGCTTTACATCCTGCAGAGGTGCTGACCTGGAGCCATGTACAGCATTAGATTATGAGGGGAAGCCAGCTCCCACATAGACCACTGACTTTAGCCAAATCGTTAACCACATCTTTTCATCTATAATAAGTGGGCTAGCAAACTCCTATTTTTCCGTCTACTTCAAAAAGCCTACATTGCAAAGATTTTCTTATTCTCAAATAACAGTTTCCACCATGTATCTGATAATTTTCTACTTAAGATAATGTGACACTGAGCCACCAATTTCTGCCCATGTCCTGGGCTTTCTGGCAGGCCTCCAATCTCTCCTTACATCTGCAGACAACCTTAGAGAACATTGGAAATCTAAGGCAAAAATGGCCTTTGACATTCAATGTCCATTCTGTTTCACCTCCTCCTTTCTTAGCTATAGCATCATTCATAACGAAGTATACTATAAACAGGTAGAAGATAAAAGCTTTTTCTGTGGTTTTAACATCTGAATAGGAAACCCTTAAAAACCAAAGCCTACAAGGTCAAAAAAGTTCATTTTTAATTGTGGAACTTCAGACACTGTGGTAGGATCAGATGAAAAGTGATTTGTCTGTCCTTCTTAAATTGTACCACCTGTTAATCGGGTCTGTTCTATGCACTTCCCTTCCCCTAATAGGATATTATGCACTAAAATATGTGTTGGAGAGTGTGTAATCAAGATAGAGGTTAATAAGTCACAAATGAGCAGGTGGGTCACAAGAACAGGAAGCATGGTCCAATGCAAATTCCACATAGAAGCGGGAAGGGTGGCCAGATATATATGTAGAAATAAGAATCTGGCCTAGTCCTGGGCCAGAGCTTATGTTCTGAAAAATCAGGATTCATCTCAGTATCCCTGGATATGTAACAGTGCTGAGTATCTCAGTTCATGCTCCATACTGGATGGAAGGATGGATGGATGGATACATGGGATTCAGGAAGAGTGACTAAGTAGGCCTTTCAATAGCCACTGATAACATTTCCTGCGTCCTTTTAATCTCCCTTAGCATTCTTCATCAATTAGGAATAATGTTCAAAAATTCAAGCACATACTAAAATGCTTGTATTAATTCAGTAGGTAGAATGACTTTACTGAGTGCAATAGAGAAATTCAATGTCAGAATGCCATTGCTCTAAGGGGCAAGCAGGAGACCTAATACTCTTTAGCTAAGACATTCTCTTTTTAATTATGTTAAGATTAACCTTGAGAAAGACTATATCTCTAAGAGGGAAGGCTAAGGAGTCAGTTTCCAGATTAGAAAACATCATCACTTCTTTACAAGCATTTACAAATGTGTCAGCAGGCTCCAAATTCATGTTTAACAGCTACAGTTGAATTCTGATGTGAGCAAGACAATGTTTTTGAAGCCACTGTGTTAGCACCTACTTTGTTGCATCCTTCAAACTTACATTAAAGGCAAGTAAATTAAAATAGTTTGATGTAAAATAGAAGACCTGGCCCATAAACCCGTCATGGACTTCTTTTTCAATCTAATTTTAACCATATTAAATTTTTAAAAATTTAGAAAAAGAAAATACTATGGATATTTTTAATTTCTAAGATAAAATATTTGACTTTCTATGAGAAATCCACATTTCAATCTAAAAAAAAGATGGCATAATGTCCTTCAATTAGTTGTTCTTGAAGTGCATCAGCCTTTCCACAGGCAAATGAGACACCGAGTTCTAGACTAGTGGTATCCTGATTATTATTACCTTTTTTTAAAAATAGAGCTGTCTAATATATCAACAGTGTCCCCAGCCAGGACTTTAGGAGAATGGAATACCCTGGGACAGCCTTCATTTTAGGGAAGAGAAGAAGGTTCAGAGCAAACTAGAACCCAGGCTCAGGGTGAGGGTAGGATGGAAAGGGATGTCTCTATATACACTCTTAACAAGGTGTGCCTTGAGTACTGGCATTTCTATGTTGATCCCAAGTTGACAAGATTCCTCAAAATGTCAAGCTTGGAGCATATTGGGCTTAGAAAGGAGAATTCTTCAGCAGGGGCTTCTCCCAGAGTGACTAACCTGATTCCCCACCATCCCCAGTCCCCTAGCTCCCTGGTGTTATCCCAGGCCAATGACACAAATGTCATGGTAAACATTTCCCTATTGGATACCTAGAAATGATTTACTTTTCAGTGAGAAGAAAATAGATGACAAGTCCTTGAACACAAATGAAAGCATTCAGAATCAAGGCCCAAAATACTCAGACTTCCCCAACTCATCATTAAATTTCTCTTTACAAGATAGCACATCAAACCACAGTGACTTATTTAACTTCAAGAACTTCTGCAGCCTAGTGTACTAAACAAAGTTAGGTGAGAATCAAAGTGAAAAAGTGGGATTTTGAAAGATATGGAATTTTTTTCCTCAGAAAAAAATGGAAAGGTTATGGTCTTCGGATCATTGTCACATTGATTCGGGCCACTCAGCTAGCACCTCTGATCCTCAGTCAGTCCCTGCATCTATAAAAAAGGACAGATAATCACCCTATCCTAACCAAAGCGTGTTAAAATGTTAAGAAATGTGAAGCTCATGATGAGTGTAAATTATTACTTTTAGTTCCTTTATGATTGCCTGTTCTGTTCACCAAAGAAAAGCGTTCTTGTTATCACAGTCGCTGGATTTTTCTTAAACTTTTGGTTTGAAATCTACGCACGAAAACACCTTTCAGAAAATCAGGACACTTACTGCAAACTACCTGCCTATTCATTTAATGCAGTTCACTTAATGAATTGCAGAGATGGGAGACCTGGTTTGTGCCCCCAGGTCTCGGCATGTTACTTGTGTGTAATATATGCCCTTTCTGAGTCTCAGTGAGGGATGAGTATTTGGGTATTTGTGCATTTTTTTGAACTGGGAAGAAATTGGGAAGGAGGATGATGAGGTGGGTCAGGTAGATGTGGTGACTCAAGAGGAATCTAGAACATGCTTACATATCTTGAGTTGCTAAATAAGCTTAGCATGCTCTCAGTAATGCAGAGCTCATCTTTCTAGTGTGCCTTGTCCAAGTTGCCATCACATGCTTTATGATAGCATTCCTAGTGGAATCTAGAGTAGGCAGACACTGAAATCACTGGGAGTTGGTACTAGATAAATCATTTGGCCTCACTCCTCCCTGAGGCTAATCATGGGGTTCTCTCTGTTCCTCCCTAGGGCTTCCATATTTAGCTCCTCCTTGCTATAGGCCCCAGGGCCTCAGTCACCGCCTTGTAGAATGGCTGCTATCTTACCAATTCACTGAGGTTCTTCCAGATAACATGGTTCTCCTATTCCCTGAAGGGAAGCATGGGCCTTGTCCTTCGAAGGCCTGGAGGTAGACGCAGATGTTACATTTGGAGGCCAAGCATTTATGCTTCGGGGCCAACCATTATTTATGGTGTTTCATAAATGATTGAAGGGGTCTTGGCGAAAACAGAAACAAACTGAAGGGGACTGCCTGGTCTATGGTTTTTTTTTGTTTGTTTTTGTAATGCAGGCCGAGTGTAGCCTGATCTTTTGTTTTGTTCAAGAGAAACCAGAAATCTGATTTTTTTAAATGTGAAATGTATTATAATTGTTATATTTTAGCAACTTAATACATTTTTTTTTGATATGGAGTCTCGTTCTGTCGCCCAGTTTCAGCTTACTGCAACCTCTGCCTCCCAAGCTCAAGCAATTCTCCTGCCTCAGCCTCCCAAGTAGCTGGGATTACAGGCACCCACCACCACCCCTGGCTAATTTTTGTATTTTTTATTAGAGACAGTGTTTCACCATGTTGGCCAGGCCAGTCTCGAACTCCTGACCTCAGGTGATCCACCCACCATAGCCTTCCAAAGTGCTGGGATTACAGGCATGAACCACTGCACCAGGCCGCAACTTACTAAATTTTTAAAAATACATTGTCATTGTCAATATTCTGGTTCTTGTAGAAAGAGTTTATGGGTGTTTGTTAAGCATTTTGCTTTATGGCTTATGTATACATTATATATTGAAGTATTATTAAATTTATCATCGAAACCTGCACAGTGTGAGAGAATAAAGGGGACATGATTAATAATTTTGTCAGGGATGAGGGCTTTTCATGTTTTATGTCCTCCAGCTCCCTATTTTGGGGAGATGGAAAAATAAGTATCTGTAAAAAGGTACAGAGATAGAAATGGACATTGATGGACAGGTAGGAAAACACTTAGGCTGGAATTAACATGGTACATTCAGGACATCAGGAGACCTGATCAGTTTCAGAGAAAGCTCTCCAAAAGGCAATGGTGGGGATACATCTGTTTGATGGGCTAGAGACAGATTAAGGACTGATTTGAAAGCCAAAGCAGAGGGTTCCCAATTCACTGCAATTGGCAATAGGAACTAATGCATATTCTTGAGAAGGAGACGGCAGTGGCATGCAGAATGGACTAGAGAAACAGAACAGGCAACAAGATGGAACAGGCAGGTTCATGACTTAGGATGCAGAGCACAGTTTATTACTACATTCAGCAGACTTTTACTGAACACCTGCAGTGTACTGAGCACTGTCCTATGAGCTAGGAAGATAGAGAGATAGGAAGGACATAATCCAGTGCAAGAGTCAGAAATTTTAAACAAGAATCACCATGTTTCCAGGGATAGCCAAATTTATATTGGTAGAAAGAGTGGAGGCAGCCAGATGAAGGAGGTGGGAAGCGAAAAGAGCACCCCAGGCAGAGGTGCCAGCGTAAGAACATGGTATAAAAAGGAGGTGACCTGTTACTCCGTGTCCTGAGCTTGGAAACCCTAGTGAGACATTAGGAGAAAGTGCAGGCAAGAAGATCCTGCAGGCCCTGAGGCAGGGCAGAAGACAAGGACTCCAGAAATGAGGCAGCAGGAAGAGACGAATGAGAAAGCAGAAGAGGTCTAGGAAGAGCCAGCAGATTAGAGGATGAGATGGGCAAGTACGACGTCACAGAAGCGAAGGGAGGAAGTGGAGTTTCAACAGCAGCCTTTAACAGGAGAGTGCGAAGGTCAGAGACCCAGAAGAGGGAGGGCTTGGCTAGAAGGTCACTAGTAGGCTCTGGCTTCCATCTCCAAATAGGCTAAGTTGAAGCTAATTCACCATTTTCTCGTAACTGTCAACTCTGCAGAATTGCCTTTTCTTCGTCTCAGACAGAAAGGGAAATCCCAGCTGCCTGAGTAACCGGTTTTTCACTTTCCTCCTTGTTTGCAGAGTCTAGTGGGTCTGGCCCTGGTAACCTCTGGTGATTCATCCAGCACGCCCTATGACCACATTCCCATTTTGTGTGTGTGTGTGTGTGTGTGTGTGTGTGTGTGTGTGTGTGTGTGTGTGTGTAGAGTGAAAATGAGAGATTTATGTGTCCCTCTGAACATTACTACAAAAGAAAAGAACATTGTTCTCTAGAAATATGAAAGAAAAATAAAAGAACAAAGTGTTACTCTAGCATAGTTTTAAGTTTTCTCAATTATCTGAGTTGTTAAAAAAAAATAGCAAATAATGGAGCTTCCTCAAAACAGATTCTGGGCACTGTCTGTAGTTAACAGTCACTGTGGTGGAATTCCTGTGTGGATCTATTTTGGCACTGTGTTACGTAATTATTTTTATCTTAGGATCTGATCTCAATCATTCAGAGCCAATGTCTTCAGGGCACTGATGTGACTCCAGGTGTTCTCACATGCCTGTCTTTCTTCTCAGATCACTGCCCAAGGCTCAGTCTCAACTGATGGACCTACCCAACTCAGTGCATGTGAAATTGGGGCCTGTATGTTTTATAACAGCAAATCCTACACCCCTGCTGAAAAACTCTAATAACCTGACTCATCTTCTATTTTGCTGAGCCCTCAGTTGAGGAATTATATTCTTGGTAGTAGGTTACACCTGTCCACTGTGTGGAAACAAAGAAACAATAAAGATTGAGAACCCAAATGTGTGTCTTTAGAAATTAATCTGTAGATTTTAAAAAACTACCAAAAGAAATGTAAAAGGTAGTTTCATAATCGTTAGGTATTAATAATATCTTCTAAAGGTAGTGCTCATTTTTTACTCATATAATAGAAATAAACAGGTTTGGACCTAATGTAAATTGATTCTTAAGAATTCACTGCACTAATGGTTTGGATTTTTGTGTTCATTCTATTTCTGTGGCAGGTGCTGGTCTCAGTATCAGTGATAATGAATCTGGTCAAGGCAGCCAGGAGGGGGGCACCTTGACTGACTCCCAGATCGTGGAACTCAGGAGGATACCTATCGCCGACACTCACCTCTAGCACCTCATTAAGCATTTGACTGAGCACATGTTCATATTTGTATCAGCTTTTGTGCTACAATTCTTTAAGTACATGCACTCGTGGAATAGGAACCTGTGAACTATACTGGATGATTAACACAAAGTGATTGTTGTGTTTGGAATATAAATTACTGATTGTGTGTGACCTGAAAATTCACTACTATAAGAAAGATGGGATCGGTTTGTATCAGTTAATAGAATGTTCATATTCCAAAAATATTAGCTGTTTTTTTAATCATCCTATATGGCTAACATTGTGTAATGAAAGTAATAGTCAATAAAGCAATAGAATCTATTTGGTATCATCCAGCTTCATTACTTATAAAGAAACATTGTGCATGGGCAAAAAAAGCTAACTCCCTGTGTAGATGATGACAAGCACCCTGTGCCGTCTTGCATAAATCCAGGTTTTCCAGATTCAAGACTGCGCTGCAACTAGAAGACTTTAATTCCTGAAAACTGTAGAATGAACTGTCTGTTGATGATCCCACAACTAAATGTTGATGGGAGTACTGAAATTGGCCTAGTCTTTCAACAGTATGTATTTCTGCTCGTTACAAAATCAGGGATCTGAACACTTCCCAGAATGAATATTCTGTCCCCAGTTAAAAATAACTCCATCAAGCACATTCATGCAGCTAAGAAGAAGATCGTTCAAACAATAGAGAGTTTGTTTTGGAGAAACATTTCTCGGTTTGGATTTTTCAGTCCTTCTTTGCTTTGGAATGAGGCATCAGAAAGTCTATCCCAGAACAAACACTGTTGTGTTCGTGATGATTTTGTTGACCGTAGTTCCAGAAGAATTACCAGGAACAGAACAAGTTTGTCCTAAGGAAGGCATTTTGACCTTTTATTTTGGAATTCTTGAGTATTTTTGAGAAAATCAGTATCATCTCAAGAAAAGTTAAAGATTAAGAGATAATTTTGTTCTATTAATAATTTTCCTTAGGGACATAATTAAAAGATCCAAGTGCTTTATCGTCTCTATTAAGGGTGGCTTTATTTGTTATAAAGCCTGAAGTGGCATTATTCATCTTGATAAATTATAAAATATCTTCTTTTCCTTCATCTTATATTGAGTTTTGAAAAGTAGACTGTCACTTTAAGTAGAAAACAAAGGGTCAGGAGCAGTGGCTCATCTCTGTAATCCCAGCACTTTGGGAGGCCAAGGCGGGAGGATCTCTTGAGTTCAAGAGTTTGAAACTAGCCTGGGTGACATGGCAAAACTATCTCTACAAAAAAAATATACATTAGACATCTAATTATCTAACAAAGGCTATTGTTGATAGCTATTTTCTTTGCTACATGTTGCCAAATTTTGAGAAAACCTGACCCAAAAAATGACCAATCAGGGACACCTTTCTTACTTCAGGTTGCTGGATTTATTTTACTATCCAAATTGCCGTCTTGGTAAAAAATTCACAAGGGCTACCTGCCAGTATTCAGCTTGATTCTTGTAAGTATTAGAAGGAAAACCCAAGGTTTTGCAAGCCACAGTGCTAAAAACAAGTAAGATTCAATGCCAACAGCAACAATATTTTGCCATTCTGTTTCCTCTAAATGTGCATTAAAGTGGGACATCTGCCATGTAGTACTATGTAGGGGCAAATAAAATCAAATTCTCAAATTGAAAACTGAAAGGATAGGACTCTAACGCTTCACCTGTGGTCTTTCTCTTTCAGTAGGCATGATCCTCTTTTTCTCCATGACATTTCATTAACACTCTTCTGAGATATCATTCACATTCCATAAAACCTATTTAAAGTGTATACTTCAATGGTATTTGGTGTATTACATTATTGGAGTTTTTAAAATTGTAGTAAAATACATATAAAATATATTATTTTAACCATTTTAAGGGTATAATTCAGTGGTTTAATTACATTCAAGATGTGATGCAATGTAAAGCATCACTTTTATCTATTTCCAAAATGTTTTCATCACTCCAAACAGAAACTCTATACCCCATCTCCATCACACTTTCTTTCCCCTGTAAGATACCTAACATTTCCTTGGCAATGTCTTCACTTCTCTGCATTTTTGTGATTACTTTTTTGCATTTGTTTTTGTTTTACATTTTTAGTATTTTAGAACGTTCAAAAAGATTTTTTATAATTTGGATACAAGTGCAGAGAGGTATGCACATGGGTTACATGATGGTGATAGAACTAGTGGAATTTCTACTAACAAGACAGGAAATACCAGTTGAATGAAAATCTTAGTAAACAAAACACAGAATTTCATTCTGGAACTTGAGTTTTGCATTGATTTTCAATCTCTTGAGGTACTTTAAGGTTTAATCAACATTTTCCATGCATCCCAAGTCTGATCAGGAAAGTTTGAACATAATGGATGTATGAAGAAAAAAATCCCATTTAGGAACTAAACTCCCAATCAATTCTACCTTGTGTTTACCAACACTTAAGATCTTAAGGCCTCTGGGTAGATTTGTTTGAGGTTAAGTCTCAATCAGATAAGTAAGTGATAGTGACCTCAAAGTGTGTGGATGCCAGAGTGGATCTCCCTTACACCCTGACTTTGGGAGAAACAAAGAAAGCACCAAGGCCATTCCTATGTTCCATGTGGCCTTTTAATTGTTATTGTTATAGACCCACACTTCCAATGCTTCTCTAGCAGGAGCCAAGTCAAAGGACCACATTTTCTAGTAGTAGTGTTTGAAGAATGGACCAAATGACTGAGGCTAGGAAACTCTTTCATTATCTTGCATCTCTTCTAGTCTTTTGTTTGTTTTTTTTCTGAGATAGAGTCTCACTCTGCTGCCCAGGCTGGGGTGCAGTGGCATGATCTGGGCTTACTGCAACGTCTGCCTCTCAGGTTTAAGGGATTCTCCTGCCTCAGCCTCCCACGTAGCTCGGATTACAGGTACATGCCACCATGGCCCAATTAATTTTTTTGTGTTTTCAATAGAGACAGGGTTTTACCATGTTGTCCAGCCTGGTCTCAAACTCCTGACCTCAGAAAATCTTCCCGCCTTGGCCTCCCAAAGTGGTGGGATTATAGGCGTGAGCCACCACATCCAGCCACTTCTAGTCTTTTTGACTGACCAATGAAATAAAATACAACTCAGATGAGTGATATTGATAAAATATAGTCAGTACATTCTGATTTTATTCTTACTCAATTATTCTCACCTACCCATACTTTTATTCCATAAAAATGTCAACTCTGCAATAGAAAAGCAAACTCACCTTTATAAACATTTAGAAACCCCCAGGTGCTTTATTAAACTATAGTGCATACTAGCTAGCACACACAGTGAATACATGTATAATATTCCTAAGGAAAAAAAAAAAACATTGTTTTCATGGTAATCTATAACTATTCAAGCCACCTTGACAAATTAGGCGACTACTTTAATTAGGAATTGACTACACTGGAGATGAAGGGGTTTAACAAAGAATTTATTCAAAACAACCCAGACATTTACTGATGCTTCAGCATCGTTGATTTATTGCTAACAAACATCTTTTATAAAGTAAATTACATGGTTTCAAGAAACACAAATGGAGAATAACCATGTTTCCTATCATCTGTGACAATGGCATACTGTTGTCAAGTACTATTGTCATGGTCCTTGGGAGTACTGTGGACGTCTCAGTTCAGTTCCCTGCTGGCCTCTGCAGTGGACTCACCAACTGGATCTAACTATGAGAACCAAGGTTGGAGCCAAAATTTCTAAAGCCGACATAGCTCAATAAATTTATGAGCACTTTCAGTACATGAATTAGTATTTTAGATCTGTGAAAAAACATAAGTAATCACTGCTTTCTAATAGATACAATAATTCAAATTTTAGCAAGGTCAAACTTTACTTTTTGCCTGTGATAAACCTTTATTAGTTTGTAAACAAATCACAAATTTGGCTTTTTTTCAAAATTAGGATTGTACTGCTAGCATTTATTTTGTAACACTAATGAAGGAGTGAAACAATGCAAACCATTTCAACATCACTATTTTGAGTTTGGGATATGATTACCTTTATTTCAAAGGTAAGGGTGTGTGTGTGTGTGAGAGAGAGAGAGAGAGAGACTGAAAAGTTCTGGGGGCTGGGCACAATGGCTCACACCTCTAATCCCAGCACTTTGGGAGGCTGAGGCAGGCAGATCACTTGAGGCGAGGAGTTCAAGACCAGCCTAGCCAGGCATGGTGGCAGGTGCCTATAATCCCAGCTACTTGGTAGGCTAAAGAAAGAGAATTGCTTGAATCCGGGAGGCAGAGGTTTCAGTGAGCTGAGATTGTTCCACTGCACCTCCTGCCTGGGCAACAAAGACAGACTCTGCCTAAAAAAAAATAAATAAATAAAATAAAATTTTAAAAAAAAGGTAATTCAGAGCAAGAAAATTAGGAAAATTACAATAAAAAAGTAATAATAGTTTCCATGATTAAAAGATGTTCTCAAAACTGGCTCGTGAAGTGTGTGAAACAGTCCATCATCCTGCATCACATTATGTGTCCTTACTCTGTGCATTCATCATTTTGAAGACTTTTGTACATTACAGGAGGGAAGTAGTGGTCATTTAATTAAAGACCTAAAAGAGTGGGTAAGAACACTCACACAAACTAGAAAGATACTCAAGATCAGAGGCACTATGGTTTCTTTCCTGAATGTTCCACCAAATAACGTACAGGTATTGTATCGTAAAGGGGTGGTTTCCCCTTTTAAAAGATCACTTTATCCTCAAGGTTCATCTGTGGTATCACAGATTGCAGAATTTCCTTTTCGAAGGCTGAGTAGTATTCCACTGTATGTCTATATATACTTTATTCATCTGTCAATGAACATTTGGTTGTTTGCACATCTTGGCTATTGTGAATAGTGCTGCAATGAATATAGAAGTGCTAATAATCTCTTCAAGATTCTGATTTCATTTCTTTTGAACAAATAACTCAGAAGTGGGATTGCTGGATCATTTGGTAGTTCTTTAATTTTTTTGAGGAAGTACTATACTGTTTTTCCATAGCAGCCACACCATTTTGCATTCCCACCAACAGTGTACAAGGGTTCCGGTTTCCCCACACCCTCACCAACACTTTTTGTCTTTTGTTTTTTCACAATAACCATCCTGGCAGTTGTGAGGTGAAATCTCATTGTAGTTTTGATTTTCATGTCCCTGATGACTAGTGACGTGCATTTTTTAATATACATGTTAGCCATTTGTATGTCTTCTTTGAAGAAATGTCTATTCTAGTCCTTAGTCCATTTTTAACTGGGTTATAAGGTGTTTTTTACTATTGAATTGTTAGAGTTCCTTAAATATTTTGGAAATTAACCCTTTATCAGATACATGAGTTCGCAAATATTTTCTCCATTCTATAGGTTGCCATTTTGCTGTATTGATAAGTGGAATAAGCCAATTACAGAAAGACAAATACTACGTTATTCCACTTATCTGGAAAATAGATTCACAGAATTAAAGAGTGTAACAGTGGTTGCCAGGGGGTGGGGGAGGAGAAATGAGGAGTTAAATCGGTGGACATAAAGTTTAAGTTAGCAAGTTGAATAAGCTCTAGAATAAGCTCTAGAAATTTGGCATACAACAGTATGACATTGTACTTATGGTCAACAATCATGTACGCTTAAAATTTTGTTAAGAGGCTAAGTCTCATGTTAGGTGTTCTTAACACAATAAAATAAATTTTTAAAAAGTTGCTTACAAGGTAGCTTGATCACTATTTATCACTGTAAGTTCTGGCACTGCATGGAAAAGGAAATTCAAAAAAATTTTTTGAAAAAGTTCCCAATCTCTCCTGGAACCCCTAACAGTAACTCCTCACATAATCCCTAATGATATCTGCAAAACCCAAATTAAACAACCTGTGCTAGACTATAAGCTCCTTAAGAGGGTTTCTACTTTTACTTGTCTCTGTCTCATTTTTTTTGTTATCCAAATCAACTAACAAAGTGCTTGGAACAAAATGATGCCAAATAAATATTTGCTGAGCTGAAAAAAAGCCATCTTTTCCCTAGTAGCTAAATTAGAGCATCTTTTTTCTTGATTTTTAAAAATTGATTTGGTTACAGAAGTTACGGCTTTAAAAATCCAAATGGATAGCAATTATTGAAGATGCCATATCATCTTCATGTGACCAAACAACTTTCGTTTTCAAGGCTAAGTTTGTTGTATTATATCTGTAATTCACTCAGCTTCCTAGTTATCCAAGGAGTCTTGAAAATGACTAAAGATCTCTGAAAAACTTGTTATTTTCATTTTGGCAGTAGACTATATAACAGGTTTCAAACTAGAATAGTTTTGTAAAGGATTACTGGGGTTAGGGAGGACAAAAGGAGTAAATGAACAACAAAAGATGATATTTACTTTTAGCATCTCATTCTTGTTTCAAGACCTGTTAATCATAAGGCTTTGTGTTGAAAATTACATATGCATGAGTGTTTCATAACCAAATGGTTGTAATCTCTTCTACTTATCTGGTTCCACAGTAGGAAGTCAAAGAAGTGTGTATTTGTCATTTCATGGTTGATTCATTATGCCTGTACTAAGTATGTTTGAATAGTCTGCTCCGTAATACCAGCTCTAGATAACATGTAATTTCTCATTGTAGTAAACCAAGGAAATAAGACTCACTGTACTCTGAAGATAAAGCAATGCGATCAGTTTAACTGTTTGTGTCCAAGGTTCAGATGAACACACTGTCATCTTCACAACTGAGCAATGACTCTATTCCACACTTTTAGGAACTACATATTAAGACCTTCCCATATCCAACCGCATCATGATTTCTCAAGACAACCAAAGGATTATGAGTCAAAAGTTATTGCTTCTTGTTAGTTACCAAGATGAAGACTAACCTGTGGGAAATAGATCCTTTTTCCTGGCAAAAGATTTAAAAAGTTCAAAAAAGAAAATTAAAAAAAAAATCAGTTAAAAGGCAGCACAAAAAGGTTTTGATAAAATGCACAAAATTATAATTTGCCAATGTAGATTATAGAGCAAATACAACAGAATTGACAAATTGGAAGGATGGGCAAAAAGATGAACAGATTTTATTTTAATTTATCTTCGGTCCAGTTATTCAAAACCTCTATAAACTCGAAAAGTATAGGCAATTTTGAAAAAGAGAAAAAGCATTTTCTTAACCCTACAGAATTTCTCTTGGCAGGCTGGTTAAATAGTTAAGTTTGGACTCTTTCCTCTTTGTCTCCTTATTTATCCTTTCCTCTTCCTCACACTTCATATTTTATAGAAGAAAGAGTTTTTGAAAATTTATATTGAAATTATTTTTAAATAAAGTATGTTTTTCACACTATGTGGGCATGCCTGATTGTTCAGAAAGAAAAATGTCAACAAATTCAGTTTAATGATTGATTGGTTTTTATTAGCAACTCATAAATTGGGCAGCATCTAATCTACAAAACAGAGGAAGCTCCATTGGGTATGGCAGGACAACTGATTTTTGTTAGGAAGATTGAGCAGGAGCAAGGAAACGGCATAATACAAAAAAAGCAAACTGTTTAACCTCAGGTTACTTCAGAGTACTTTCCTCATAAAAGTTAAAGCAGAAAGGACTCCCTTATCATGCTCGCCCAGGTCAACTGGGTTTCTTTTGATTGGTTGCTGTGAATCTCCTGTGTTTTGGAAAAACTGTCCTGTTTACAGATTTTCCTGTCCTTTTAAATTTCAGTTTGCTTTTGTGGCACTTAACACAAGTGACTCCATTTTGGTTTGTTCTGTTGGGGCCTCTTGCAGAAGCTCAGTCAAAAATAATGGCTGCCCTTAAATTTTATTTACCATTATAAATAAGGTTAATTTATATTAAGATGAAATCAAAACATAATTTTAAAATAATTTAAAATATTATTTAATATAAGTATTAAATATTAAAAAATTATATTTATATAATAAAATATTATTTTAAAATTATTTCTTGATTTCATCTTGATAACTATTTGACTAAGCTAGACATGGTGGCATGCATCTGTAGTCCTAGCTACTTGAGAGGCTGAGGCAGAAGAATTGCTTGAGTCCAAGAGTTCAAGGTTGCAGTGAGCTATAATTGTACCACTGCACTCTACCCTGGGTGACAGAGTTAGATTCTGTCTCTATGAAAAAAAAGAAAGGATGAAAGAACAAAAGAATTAATAAAAGAAAGAATGAAAGGAAAGAAAAAGAAAGAAAGAAGGAAAGAGAAAGAAGAGAGAAAAGGAAGGAAGGGAGAGAGGGAGGGAGGGAGGGAAGGAGGGAGGAAAGAAAGAAAAAGAAACTGTTTGACTCGTTTTCTTCTCCTTGGAGAACAACCATTCTTCACAGGATTTAGACTATGAAAAATAAAACTGTGACCACAATTTTAAAACTCCCTAAAAGATGACAAGCCTTTTAACTTCAGTGATTTTAACTTCCCTTAGCATCCACACCTTCTCCTAAGCATGGTTGCTGAATACTTAGACCTTCAGAGTAGGCAAATGCCACCTGGAAGTATAATACATTTCCATTTGGTTTCAGGTGTCATGTGGTAAAATGTCTAGAACGCAGGGCCCCGAATGGCTCTTGGAATAAACAATAGTTGCTTTCTGTTTTAGGTCTACATCGTGAACATGAAGCAGAAAGGAACTGCTCACACTCTGCCTGTTTCAAGGCAAAGTAAAAATTAAGCTCAGCATGCCATCGCATACTTACAAGTGACTTATGTGAGCGTTCCTTATAAATAGATTTTGAGAGTGCCAAGGTTTCCAACGAAATAGGAAACCATTAAAATGACTTAGCATTTATCATTTCGGGAAAAATGGAGAGACCACTGATTCTCCGCCAGCCATAACTGACGCTTCAAGGACTGTAAAAGTGTCATAGACAATGGCCAAAACTATGGAATTCATGGCCAAATCAGGGAGATGTTTTAAACTATGGCTTCTACAGTCATCCCCAATGGCAGTACAATATACTTATGGCATATAAAGAAATACACATGATGCTTGATTTAATAAGCCTCCTTTGGGGATGTTGATGAGTTATAGTTCACAGGTCTCTCTAATAATGCTAAAGCTTTATTTCAAAAAGAATACCATATGTTTTAAAGAAAAATGTAATAGTAGTAAAATAAGATTATACAGCACAGTATACATGCTCCTCCATCATACAAGTCTTTTGGAGAATGAAATAAATAACAGAAGAAAGCTCTTGCACAGTCACCTGAAGAATATTTTTAGAAGTTCTTAAGAATGCTAGCAGTTAACGTGAGCTAACTTTTATAATACAACCCAAAGTTTAACACTAATAAAAATGTGTATAATAAAATTCTAAATATGTATGTATATATTTACATATAAATATATGAATACAAATAGTATACATTTATATAAATATATAACATACATTTACATATTAAATTTGTAACTTAAACACGCACAAATCTTCACACACAAATATACACATACATGTATGTAACACGTTAATAGTGTAATTACAGAGATTTTCAATTTCTTCTTTGGCTTTTCTGTATTTTTCAAGTTTTCTACATAGAGTGTGTGTTAAATTTGAATTCAGAAAAAATATACATAGAGTTTGCTGGAAATTATTTAAGACCTGGGTTTAGCACAAGTGGTGTTTAAGGCATCTATTCTTTTTTTTCAGTCAATCTTTAGTGTAATGATTATAACAGATAAGATTTTTAAAATTTAAAGACCACAGGCTTCCTTTTCCTGGTAGAAATGACACCTCTGTGAAGTCTGCTTCATAGATGGCATTAGGTGACCACAACGATTAGCATACCACAAGTCTCAGAACCACCGGAGCTGGTTCATAAACTATTAGACTTAACTTCTCAGTCCAAGCAAATCTCTAATTTAGCCACGGGGGGAAAAGGAAAAAGGAAGCCCCAAGTCAAAGGAATTGTCTGTCACTGACAGTTTGTGGAAGGAACACAGGCATGCTTTTATTCTAATCAATGGGTGCCACAATGTTAGCATATTTAAAAGATAATGACACATACTTGATGGTCACAAAGGAATCACTGATGGAAAATGAGCATTTGGGGTATTATTTCAGACTTTTGGATTTCTTCCATGTTTCAGAAAAAAAAAAAATCTATGCTACATTTCAAAAGAAATTGGAACCTTACTGTTCATTCACATGTTCTGTAATTTCGAACAACTGTCCCGAATCTGATCATGAAATTTTTTTGTTGTTGAATGAAGATTGACTTCTAAGTCACTTTATTTAAATACCAAAAGCAAAGGGAAAAGCCAGTCCTCTCCTGCCACTTTCTCTGGGCTCCCAGGCCCTGCA
The DNA here is from genome assembly GCF_001604975.1 of Cebus imitator. NCBI lineage: Eukaryota > Metazoa > Chordata > Mammalia > Primates > Cebidae > Cebus > Cebus imitator. The sequence continues at coordinate 11,714,367 of NW_016107331.1, forward strand.
TGCTTCATAGTTGACGGTACACCAAACATTCTCCACATGCAGTGCACAGCCTTAGAGCGCTCTCCAACTCAGCAAGCTCAGAGCTAAGGCCCTCCTATTTCTCCACGTGGTATTCTGAAACACATAGAGTGTACTGCAGCATTTTATTAAAAGTCTTGGTATATACATATGAACTTGATATTTGATATCTGATTTTTCCTATTTCATATATTTTAATAAACTTAATTTATTGTGCCTCATTTACACTTGCATACTAGAAGGTGGCATATCCTTTTAATTGTTGTTGTCAAAAATATGTCACTCTACTGTCACACAAATCAAGATACATTTAGAGGCATCCTGCTCAGTTCTAAAATTAGGTCAGTACACCTACAAAATGTTTCCTATTTCACAAGGCCCTCCATGCCCAACCATCTGTTTGCTCCTGCTCCCTCCCCCATCCATTAATACCCTCTCCCCAAGTAATTCTTTTCTGCTTCTGTATTCCTTAGTTTATTCTCTTTCTGTGACAATGTCAAAGACAATAGCAAAACCAAAGAGATATTATATTAATCAAGATAATTGATACTAGGTGCTGTAATAAACCCAGTTTTCAGTGGCTTATCATAATATCAAGTTATTTCTTGCTTATGCAAAGTCCAATATCCCTCTTTTCAAAGCAATGACTCAGAATGCCTTCTTCTTTCATTCTGTGGTGTCACCGTCCTTTAGGCCCTCAGAATCTTTCATTTCTAGCAAGGTGGACAGAGAAAGAATGAGAGAAAGAAAGCGTTCGTGGAATATGTGGTCATCATCACTAGAAGTGCACCGGCCAGCACCCAGTCACGTGGTTCTATCTAGCTGCTGGACAGGCTAGGAAATGTGTGTCAGGAAAGAGCAGATGTAGGTAAATACCAGCTGTCTTGGCCACATACAGAGTCTCTCACAATTCTTTCCACAATCATGTCATTTCAGGTGGACCACCCTAATCCAGAATGTATTTTTATGCACATGCTTCCTTTACCACTCCAGCCACCCTGCTGCCCTCTCTGCCTTATATCTCTGGCAATATACATATATATATATATATATATATATATATATTTTTTTTTTTTTTTAAGAGATAGAGTCTCACTCTGCTGGCCAGACTGGAGTGCAGTGGCACAATCATGGCTCACTGCAGCCTTGACCTCTCAGGCACAACCATCCTCCTGCCTCAGCCTCCCAAGTAGCTGGGACTACAGGCATGCACCTCCAGCAGTAACTGATCCTTAAAGGACTGTAAAAGCATCATAGACATTGGCCAAAACTATTAAATTCATGGCCAAATCTGGAAAATTTTTTAAAATATGGCTTCTACATCACTCCCAATGGCAGTACAATATACTTATGGTATGTAAAGAAGTACATATGATGCTTGATTTAATAAGCCTCCTTTTGGGGATTGAAGAGTTATAGGTCACAGTTCTCTCTAATAATGCTAAAGCTTCATTTCAAAGAAAATACCATGTATTTTAAAGAAAAATGTAATAATGGTAAAATAAGATTATAGAGTATACATGCTCTTCCATCCTACAAATTTTTTGGAGAATGAAATAAATGACTTTTTTTAAAAAAAGAGATAGGATCTCACTCACTCTGCTGGCCAGGCTGAAGTGCAGTGGTACAATCAGGACTCACTGCAGCCTTGACCTCTCAGGCAATCCTCCTGCCTCAGCCTCCCAAGTAGCTGGGACTACAGGCATGCACCACCATGCCTGGCTAACTTTTTAAAATTTTTGTATAGAGACAAGGTCTCACTAAGTTGCATGCTAGTTTCAAACTCCTGAGCTCAAGTGATCCTCCCACTGCGGCTCTCAAAGTGCTGAGATTACAAGTGTGAGCCACCACACCTGGCTCTGGCTTTATCATTTCAACCCACCCAAAGCTATTCTTCCCGTGAACCAAGTGTATTACTCCCTGCTGACTCACCACTCTATCTTGAGTTCCAAAAATATCACATGTTTCTGAAGTTAAATCCTTGCCTTAGATTGTATTAATTTCTTCAATCTTTGCAAGGAATAAAAACTGAGGGGGAAATAAGCTGATAGAATCACCACTGGCTACCATAAGGAAGCATTAATACCAAGTGCAAGACAGGGCTCTGTGACTCATGCCTGTAATCTTAGCACTGTGGGAGGCCCAGGTGGGTGGATCGCCTGAGCTCAGGAGTTCAGACCCACCTGGGCAATATGGCGAAACCCCATCTCTACCAAAAATAGAAAAATTAGCCGGGCATGGAGGCCCACACCTGTAATCCCAACTATTTGAGAGGCTGAGGTGGGAGGATAGCTTGAGCCTGGGAGGCAGAGGTTGCGGTGAGCTGAGATGATGCCACTGCACTCCAACCTAGTTGACAGAGTAAGACACCCTTCTCAAAAAAATTAAAAAAATTCACAGCAAGTGAAAGAAACAATATAATCGGCACAATAAAGAAAATCTCACAGGCGATAGAAGCAGAAATAAGAAGTTAAATTTTTCATAAAAGACTAATATAACAATTTTGGATACTCTGATACATGTTTTAAATTCTTCAAAATTTCCTGAGATGAAAAGATAAATCCTCTGCACCAGGACACATAGCCTGAGTTACTAGTTTCATAACTAGGGTTATGAAAGAGGAGTGCTCTAAGGAACAAGCTGCATTTGGAAACATTTTGCAATTTTCAGACCTGAGATCAGTGACCCAAAAGATGAGCTAAAATATTCTGAAAAACAATATCTTACAATAGACGTCACTAAGCCAGATATGATCCTTCCCCAGAAACAAAAGGAAAAACCGACAGTGAAAAGATCTTACCACTTCCTCTGGAATTCAGAATCATCTGAAACGCTGCTGGTAAAGAAAATAGAGGGAAATATTGCTGGATTTCTTAGTCTTTGCTTGTACCTATTCAATTAATCATATATAGTAAAATTAGCTTAATTATAGTAATAAAAAAGATATAGTATGTTTATAGAACATGTTATAGTTTTTCAAACTTTTTTTAGGCTTATCTTATTAACTCTTTTATCTGTATTTCACATAGGAGTAACGACAGTCCTTTTTATTTAAATTACCCCACCATCACTATTGAAACTTTTTAAATCAACATAATTCTAAAGCTTTATTTACATCAGGTCAAACTTTTTTTCTGGCTGGATGGGGTAATAGTAGTTGTCATAATTAAAAGTGAAGAAATAACTTAGATCAGAATTAAAAATTTTCCCTGGTTTTTTACTTACAGGAAATCGTGCATTATTCTTTTCCAGAAGGTAAAAAAATAATCTTGTGTGAGTAATAAGACAAATTTTCACACAAATAACCAATAACATGAGCTAGACAGATGTTGTTTATAAATTCTTTTACTTGTGCCATTTCTTTGAGAAGTTAGGAAAAAGAAAATCACTTAAAGTACAAAATAATAGATACTTTGCCATTGGGACCTCATTATAGTATGCAATAGACAAAGGTCAGGTCATTTTTAATATTAATAGTCTAAACTATAAAATCATGAATGGTATTGTAGTTGGGTTCTTTTGGTTGCAGAAATATTTACTTGTTTTTTTTATTTTTTATTTTTGTATTTAATTTAATTTTTTTTTTTTTTTT
>NW_016107331.1:11718676-11721836 GCF_001604975.1 Cebus imitator
AAAAAAAAAAAAAAAAAAAAAAAAAAAAAAAGTTACAGAGATATTTCATGGAAGCTATGGAACTCTCTCCCCTACCTGTCTCTCCCCTTTGTGTCTCTCTTAACTAGATCTCTATGCTTCCTGATTAATATGGAAGAAAATAACTGACAACATATACCAATGTTTCCTCCACTTAAGGAAGTACCTCAGGCTAGGCATTGTGGCTCACACCTACAGTCCCAGCACTTCAGAGGGCCAGGTGGGCAGATCGCTTGAGTCCAGGAGTTCAAGACGAGCCTAGGCAAAATGGCAAAACCTTATCTCTACTAAAAATACAAAAACTAGCCAGGTGTAGTGGCACTCTCCTGTAATCCCAGCTACTCAGGAGGCTGAGGCACAAGGTTTGCTTGAATCTGGGAGGTGGAAGTTGCAGTGAGCCGAGATCATGCCACTGCTCTCCAGCCTGGGCAACAGAGTGAGACCTCGGAAAGAAGGAAGGAAGGAAGAAAGGAATGAAGGAAGGAAGGAAGGGAGGGAGGGAGGAAAGGAAGCCCAACTAATTCCCTACTCTTTTTTTTTTTCTTTGAGAGAGGGTCTCGCTCTGTCACCCAGGCTGAAGTGCAGTGGTATAACCTCAGCTTACTGCAGCCTTGACCTCCTGAGCTCATATGATATTCCCACCAGGAGGATCACTTGAGCCTTCTTTGAGCCTCCCGACTAACTGGGACTACAATTGTGCAGGTGTGTACCACCACACTCAGCTATTTTTTTTTTTTTTTTTTTTTTTTTTTTTTTTTTTTTTTTTTTTTTTTTTTTTTTTTTTTTTTTTTTTTTTTTTTTGTGGAGGTGAGATTTTGCTGTGTCACCCAGGTTATTCTCTAACTCCCGGGCTCAAGCCATCTGCCCACCTCCGCCTCCCAAAGTGCTAGGATTACAAGTGTGACCCACGGCACCTGGCCTAAATCCTAATTCTAAATTCCTGCAAACGGATCTCAGATTGTTTCCGTTTAAATCTGCATTTCAATCTCTAATCACCTTTGACAGTACTAGGTCATGTTGTACAAACGGTGACCAGAGGCCTACTCCTGGTACAGTTCAAAGAAAACACAACACACAGCAACAACAAAAACAAAATGCCAAGAACAGGCTGGGCTCAGTGGCTCATGCCTGTAATCCCAGCACTTTGGTTGGCCAAGGTGGGAGAATCACTTGAGGTTAAGAGTCTGAGACCAGCCTGGCCAACATGGCAAAGCCCTGTCTCTGCTAACGATATAAAAATCAGCCAGGCATGGTGGTGTGCGCCTGTAATCCCAGCTACTTGGGAGGCTGAGGCACAGGAATCACTTGAACCCAGGAGGTGTAGGTTGGGGGCAGTGAGCCAAGATTGTGCCACTGCACCCTAGCTGGGGCAAGAGACTGAACTATATCTCAAAAACAAACAAATGCCAAGAACAATGTTAACATTAAAGCCAAGAAAACTGAACTTGCACCAATAATTAATCAGCTACTTCAACTGCAATTTTTTATTGATCTGTTTTGGTAGCATACTGCATGCAATCTCAGTGAGCTCATTATAGATACACACACACACACACACACACACGTGTGTGTGTGTGTGTGTGTATAATGGAACTACATCACTGGCTTCAACAGACATCTCATAACTATGAGAGATTCCCAAAGACATATCTTGAGACTTGTTAGTCTTCTCACTGTGTCTACCGAAATCTTATCAATTCAAACCTTTATAACTTTGATTTCTTCCTTTAAATTATTACTTGTTGTTAAGTCCACAGTGCTTCAGGACATGCAATGCATAAAGACCATCATGTGGATGATATCCCCTCAAGTTCTACCCCGCCGTAGTGCTGTTCATCTGATAGAATATTTAAACTCTTTTGTAGTTTGTTGTTTTTTTGTGCCTGTAAACTACTTTTCCAACTGCATTGTAAATTTGTGGAGGCCAGGGATCAGGGATTCCTGTATTAGTTACCCACTGCCGAATAACAAATTACACCAAGATTTAGCAGCCTTGAACAACAAGCATTTATTATTCACTTAATTTCTGAGGATCAGGATTCTGAGAACAGCTTAGCTGGATCAAGCTGTCAGCCAAAACTGCAACTTCATGAGAAATCATCTGATGGCTTGACACGCCTATAGGATCCACTTCCAAGATGGCTCACTAAAACTGCTGTTGGCAGAAGGTCTCAGTTCATCCCAATGTGGGCTTCTACCTGACCTCCTCACAGTATGTCAGCTGTTTTCCCTAAAGCCAGTGATTTCTCTCTCTCTCTCTCTCTCACACACACACACACATAAACACACACACACACACACACACACACACAGAGCAATAATCACAGTGCCTTTTTGTGACTTAATCTCTGAAGTTACACATCACAACTTCCACTTTATTCTATTGATTAGAAACAAGTCATTAAATCCAGCCATCACTCAAGGGGCAGAAAATTAGAGTCCACCTCTTAAAGGGAGGCATATAAAAAAGTTTTTGCATGTAGTTTTAGAAGCACCACACCTTGGCAGGGCACAGTGGCTGATGCCTGTAATCCCAGCAATTATGGAGGCCAAGGCGGGTGGATCGGGAAGTCGGGAGTTCGAGACTAGCCTGGCCAACATAGTGAAACTGAGGGAATGTGTTCTCTTTCCGGGTACACAAGGGGACATAGTTTTAAGGGCAAGAACTTCCCAGCACCACGCACCCCTCCCATCTCTCTCCATCCAGGAGATGGAATGTCTCTGTTTTAACTTTTGTGGGCAGGGGAAAGGGTCAAAAGTCAATCACTCCAGCGGAAATTCTAAGGACCTCCTTTCATTGGCCTGGGGTCTTAGAGAAGGTGGGGGCTCCTACCAGGTTAAAAGTCCCCTTCCTCCCCACCTCTTTGGACTCCATGTTTGGATCCCCTTCCAGACACTCTCGTGTGGAAGTCTTTCTCTCTTCTTCTCCTTTATTCTCTCTCTCTCTAAATAAATAACTTTTCTGCAACACTTCTTGCGTCTGGTATTTATGAGCTTACTGCGCAACTGCAGTGGTCCCCTCTCTCATTCTTGAGATAGCGGAGACCAAGAACCAACAAACTTCTCTCACCTCCCCCGCACCCCAAAACCCGGTTACAGAACCCCATCTCTACTAAAAATACAAAAAAAAAAAAAAGCCAGG
>NW_016107331.1:11722011-11741193 GCF_001604975.1 Cebus imitator
AAAAAAAAAAAAAAAAAAAAAAAAGTGCCACATCTTTTTAATGGCATCTTCAGAGTATACATTTGAGCCAGTACTCAATTTTTATTTGTACTGCAATTGATCACATTGTACAATACTGAGAAAATTCACCCCAGTGAAGTGTAGGAGCAAATCAAGCTCATATCTCAAAATATTTGCTTTTGTTTCCAGCTTTCTAGAAAAAGGTTTGACTTAACGTGTTTATTAATTAATTAACACATTTATTCTCTCCTCTTGTAACAGTTATTTTGGGAACCTTATTATATATTAGACACTGTTATATAGTAAAGGGACACACATAAATCTTTGTGTTTCTGCTCTACTGTACTTTAGAATCGTCCTGGAGAAATTAAAAAAATAATTTTGCCTATCCCCAGCCCAGAAGATTAATTTTTGAGAGTAGGGCTTGGTATTGGTATTTTGTACAATTCTCCAGATGATTCTAATACACAGCAAGGGACAAGCTCTACAGAGCTAGATAATTTTAAATGTCTTTTCCATGACTTGTTCTCTTCCATAACAGTCTTCTGACATTACAGCAGTTCCCCTATGCAAGGCCAAGGACGTCCAGGTGACAGCACAGGGGAAAAAAAAATGTGTGTTTCTTGATCCTTTGGCACATAGTGTGTATTTAAATGTTTGGGTATATGAAAATTATAGTTGCTATTGCTAATTTTTTCCTATATTGCAAATGCCCTGGATACCACTTGTATCTCATAACTAAGATTGTAACCAAATGGGGCACAGAATTTCTCTCAGCTTGGGTAGGACCAGGAGTTCAAGAGACCAGGGAGGCCTCCTCAGAGATTCACCAAAAGTGAGGCCTGGGATACAAACTTTCTTGGAACTTGCTCGCTGAGCTTAAGATTAGATGGTTCCCCACTTCACATAAACATTGCACTCCAGGGTAAAGATGGAGGCATCAGCTTCCTCCTCCAGCTTCCTCCTTCCTTGTTTCTCTGTTTGTAGAGCTTTACAAAGTCATTTCTCTCTGACTGGCTACTGACTCCTCTCACCCCGGGGTGGAGCTGAGTTCAGTGAAAAACAGGGTAACTTGGAAAAAACCACACCTATAATTGAAGAGTATTTCTTAAGGCCTTTTATGATCTATCTTTTCTAGTTACTGCCTTTCACACTATACAGAATCAAACCAGCTGAGTCCACAATCCAGGTAACAGCTGTTTAGGCTTGGCATCAAACAATCCTTGGGCTCAGGGAATGACTCTTCAGTGAGATTAGCTGTAACCTATGAGGCATCTCTGGCTACTTTCTAAGTATTTCTATTGCAAAAGGTACTGAGTTATTTGTTGAATCATGTCATTTTCTTGGAAAAACCTCTGCCTCCGTGGTTCAAGGGATTCTCCTGCCTCAGCCTCCTGAGAAGCTGAGATTCAGGCAGGCACCAAAATACCAAGCTAATTTTTTTTGCATTTTAGTAGAGATGAGGTTTTATCATGTTGGCCAGGCTGGTCTAAAACTCCTGGCCTCAAGTGATCTGCCTGCCTCGGCCTCCCAAAGGGCTGGGATTACTAGCATGAACCACTGCACCTGGCCCCACTAACTTTCCTAAAAGTTATTTACTATGATTATCTCTGTATTACAGAAGAGGAAACTGAAACAGAAGATGATAAGGCAATGCCCAAAAGTAATTTCCACTTTAATCTTTTCCTCTTGCTTTTCTTCTAGCTTTCTTTCTGTTCCCCCTTCATTTTCCATTTTTTTCTTGATTATTCTTTCCCTTTCATTTGCCTCTTTGAGTTTCAGGAAAAAAAAAATTCATTCTTAGAAGCATAAATGTTGAACTCAAGAAAAGACAAGTAAAACCTGAATCAACTTGAAGCTGCTGTTCAAAGAGGGGAAAAAAATCCAGAACAAGGATTTATTCCTGACCCAACCTACGGTCTTCATAAGTTGGCTGGCTCATCTGACTGTCAAAACAAGTTTGGGAAGGAGGAAGAAATGAACATATTAGCCTTGCAACAATACTTGCCCCACCTCCCGCCCACTTACTTGAAGAGGAAGCTGATAAACTTCACCTTTGGGACTCCAAATGGTCTAGCTGCAATTCAGCTGTAAACATTGTACTGTCTATCCTGTGGCCAAGAGCCCCAAGGAATCTGAAGGATTCAGACAGGTGAAGTGATAACCATAATAATGCCTTCCATTTGTATAATGCTTTTAATAAGAATGTTTTCATGCATCATTTCATATACTCACTTATGTATTCATTAAATTATATGGGAGATCTAACGTGAAAATGATGATAGTGTTTCCCTAAATGAGCTTGAGACCTTGATTTTTAAAAAATCATACCTTTGTTGTCTATTTTGATAGTTTTCTAATGCAGTTTCATGGAGGAAAAAAAAATCATAGCGATGACCTAATGGTGCAAACTAAAGCTATCTCTGGAGGCATCTGTCTGAAGAGTCATGGGTAGTTTCCTCTTAATATTTGCAAGTTGGCAATATTACACTGAAGTCTTGGACTCTGTTGGCTGCCTGTAAGAACTCTCCCTGGAACACCCCAGAAGTCTCTACTGCTTTTCTAAAGAGCTCATGAATGGGAAAGAGCTTAAAGTTATAAGGACTTGGAAGTACTTTTTATGGAAAATTGGGGAAGTGAATTGGGAGAATTAACCTAAGCATTTAATTAATCTTCACAGTTGGTTTGTGACCTATGATTATATTAGCTCCTTTAGGATTTGTCAAGAGAACTTGCATGAGATTAACATCCTCCCCTTAATCCCTACTTTTAATGGAGTTTTGTTTAGCCTCAAGTTCTCAGCTGCCCCGTGTCCCTGCCAGAAATCCTAGCCCTTCCCAGAGGTCGGCTAGAGGTGGTTTATCGAATGGAAAGAATGAAATGGTAATCCCTACTAAACACTGAAATTTCTGAATCCAGGCAGAACTTTTATCATTGTATGTAAAACAAAGTTGAGAAGTCTTCACATCTCCGAGAAGCAACACTCATTTAGAAGGTTATTTGGTTTGTTTCCAAATGAACAAGTAGTTTCAGTAAGAGCGCTACTTTTGCAAATCAGACAATTTTACTTAGTGAACATATAAAACATTCTTCATCTAATTTTATATACATAGGATGAACATTTAATGTACATTTAAACCAAGACATTGTGAAGAGTGAAAGGTGGCATTAAAAACAGTCACAACAGGACCACACATGCAAACACGGACTATCCAGTGTAAAAAAGGACATGTGGCCAACCCACACATACATCAATATTTGAAACAGTTCTTCTCTATTCCTCAATTTTTTTATTACATTAGAATGTGGAGGATATTGTTCATTTTCTTTTTTATACTGAGAAGTAAATTTATTCATGTTTCTTGAAAAATAATCCTACATTCTAAGTCTCTGCTAATCTGTTTCGAATCTCATTATGTATTTTATTTCTGTGAAACTGAGATGTAGGCTTTTCACATAGCTATATTTTTGTTACATATTTTATTATAAATAATATATTTTATTGTAAATAATTATAATAAAATATATTATAAATAATATAAGAAATTATAAATAATATATTATAAATAATATATTTTATTATAAATAATCCAGGAGATTATTTTTAAATACCTACAGTCTTTCCCATTAATTCAATATTTATTCAAAAACATTTAGTTTTATTTTGAACAACTTTGAAGTTTATTTTGGGATAAAAGTATCAGTTTTCCCTCCAAATTCTTCAAATTTTAGTAGAACAATGGATTCAGCTTTTAGAAGAACATTGAGGTAAGGCTCAATGGCTCACGCCTATAATTCTAGCACTTTGGGCAGCTGAGGCAGGTGGATCATGAGGTCAGAAGATCAAGACCATCCTAGCTAACATGGTGAAATCCCGTCTCTACCAAAAACACAAAAAATTAGCAGGGCTTAGTGGCACGCACCTGTAGTCCCAGCTACTCAGGAGACTGAGGCAGGAGAATCGCTTGAACCCGGGAGGCGGAGATTGCAGTGAGCTGAGATAGCACCACCGCACTCCAGCCTGGATGACCGAGTGAGACTCTGTCTTAAAAAAAAAAAAAGAAAAAGAAAAAGAAAACAAGAAGAACATTGAGTATCTGAATATATCAACACTTTACTGTTTATTATCAGATATAAAAACTGACAATCTCCATCCTTCACCCCTATAAGTCAGTTGCCTGCCTAATTTATGTATAGATAGAGATGTAGAAACATAGAGATCAGTGATACATAGAATAGTACTGGGGCTTAGAACATGATATCCCAAAATATGGCACATTGCCATGCTAAGTAGTCGGAACTGAAGGAGACTGGAAGGGCTTCAGAAGCAAGAAGTTCTCTCTGAACTTCTCCAACCCTCCTTTCTCCTTCCCCACTTCTCCTCTGAGCAGGTCATAGAAACCAGAACTCCTCTTCCCAAAGCAATTCATAAAACCCAGACGTGCCACTCTTTGGCCTTTTACCTTCTCTCCCAAAGACCCTCATGTGACAAGGGACCTGCCCTATACCCAGAGGAAATAATGCCACACGGGGGGCCAAAAAGCATCTGATCAAACAGGACTTCCTAAGTTCCCCTAGTTTATAATCATTTTTTGTCCAATTACATTTCTATATGGTTGTCCATTATTCATTGAACCTAAACATAAAATTACATAGTTTTCCCTGTGTCTTTAGGTCTTGATTTCTGAAGGCTCCCTGTCACATAAAACTTTAAATTAAATACATTTGTTATAGTTTTCTTGTGCTAACTTGTCTTCTGTATTGACATGTCGGCCATGACCTTAAAAGGTATTACCTTCTCTCTTTCTGCTCCTACAGTTTCTGGCATCCAACATGGAGTGGCTGAGGCACTTGACTCACTCCAGATACTGCAGTTGAGATCCTGGTACAACTGACAGAAAGCCAGCAAAAAGGTTAAAAAAAATGCTTTTACCGGCCGGGCGTGGTGGCTCATGCCTGTAATCCAAGCACTTTGGAGGCCAAGGCGGGCGGATCACCTGAGGTCGGGAGTTCAAGACCAGTCTGACCAACATGGTGAAACCCCATCTTAAAAAAACAAAACAAAAAAAATGCTTTTACCAGGGTCAGTATTTCAAGATCTCTGCCTGTAGTCCTTGTGAAGGGAGAGTGGCAGGTAAAAATTTATCTTTATCCTTTCCTTTTCAAGTGCAGATTAGCAGAAGAAAACATTTGTTTAAATTGTAATTTGTGTGTAAATTTGGTTTTGGAGTACTCATTTGCTATTGATCTTTTAAATAAATGTGTTATGCTTTTCTCTTGTTAACTTTTTTTACAGGGGTGTTGGGTATTGACCTTGGAATGGGTGAGGAAGAAGGACCTTGTTGTCCCTAGTTTCATAAACAGATGATGGATGCATTTTATGGGTCTAATTCAAACACACACATGGGAAAAATTGGTTTGAACACTCCAGATTTTACGAGGGCTCATTTTGCTCCAGTTTTAAATTTAATTATATTTAACATGGTGTTACATATTTATTTTTCTACTGCTATACTCACAGTTGTAAAGTGTCCGAAATTCTCTGGAAGTAGAAGTACAAACAAATGACCACATTCAAGGTTGTGATGGGAAAAAGAAACCAAGGGGTTTAGAACTGGGAAATTCAGAGGTTTCAGCAATGGTCCACTGGGGGAAAAGATGACACCACATTCACAAGAAATGGAGAGGATGTCTAACACGTGCTCCTCCAGTCTGAATTATGAGGTCTTCTGGATTTATCTATTTTTTTCCCTGTATTTGAGTGCAAATATTACCTTCCCTTTCTGCACCAGTGTACACGTTGCTTAAGGTAAGGCAGTAAGGAATTTCTGGAATACCTGTTCTTCAATAAAGTCATCAGCCATTTATGAACATTCTGCTCTAACTTGTTGGTCTTGGGAAGTCATTCCAGATTTGTGAGTGGGTAATCACATAATATGCCTTAGTAAGATTAACTCATCAGTGAGTAAAATAATAACAGCTAACATTTTATATCATGCTTGCTCTTACTGGATTCTATTTCATACCTTCTCTACCACTGAATCTTCTAAAGAACCATATGTGAAATAGATACTTTCATCGTCTCCATTTTCCAGACAAAGAAATGGAAGTTATTTCTGTTGAAATAACTTGCCAAGTTCATATTACTATAAAAAGGTAGAGCTAACAGTCAAACCCATGCAGTAAAGTTCTAAAGCTTATCTAATTATCTACTACACGGTCAGGACTAGATTGACTAGAAGGAGATACTGAAAGCAGGAAAACTATGCAACAGATTATTGCATAGTTCAGACGTAAGAGGATGAAGCAAGGGAAAAGAAAAGGCAAGGGTGGTGCTACAGAGGAAGAGACAGCAGGATTGTGAAGTTCTTTGGAGTTGTCAGGTTGCAAAGAAAACAAAGACATATTTAGCTTGACTAATACAAATAATCTGGCTGGTAAAAAACACTGACAAAAAATGAGACTTTTGCCAAGCGTGGTGGCTCCCGTCTGTAATCTCAGCATTTTGGGAGGCTGAAGCAGGCAGATCACTGGAGGTCAGGAGTTCAAGACCAGCCTGGCCAACGTGGTAAAAACCCTGTCTCTACTTAAAAAAAAAAATTAGCCTGGTGTGATGGTGCATGCCTGTAGTCCCAGCTGCTCGGGAGGCTGAGGCAGGAGAATTGCTTGAACCCGGGAGGCGGAGGTTGCAGTGAGCTGAGATTGCACCACTGGACTCCAACATGAATGACAAAGCAAGATTCCATCTCAAAAAAAAAAAAAAGTGAAACTGTTGAGTGAAGGAATAACTTCTTTCTGGATATTTTGAATTTAAAAAAAATCTAGAACGAACAAAAAATGTTGGCATATTGATCCTGTTTACCAAACAAAATGAAACACCCAAATAAATGTTAGCTGTGTTTCTACATTATGTTCCACTTCACTGAGAGGAAATCACATTGGTAGAATGTATAGGATGTCTCCTCACAAGAATCATTTAAAAAAAAAAGTATAATTTTATTGTAGAAATAAAAAGAACAGGCTCCTGAAAACTTAATTTGTTCAAGGTCACACAGCTTGTGACTAGCCAAATCTTTTCTGTTTCCTTGATAATCAGTAATTATACATCAGAATATTCATCACTAATGATGATTTTCAATCCCTTAGGCAAGGAAAGCTCAGAGTGTGAAGAAATGTGGAGAAAATGAATGAACAAATGAATAGATAGATGAATGCATAATATGTAACTTTTAAGAATAAAAAGAATCTCCACCTGGAATTCTCTTTTCCTGCTTTTCCATTAAACCATGTAGGTTCTTTTGTTCAAAACGTTACTCAAAACTTACCATTTATTGTAAAAACAAAAACAAAAACAAAAAAAAACTTTCTAAATGGAGAATTATTTGTCTCTATTTCCTTTGGATTTAGGTGTTTTGGGTTTTGTTTTTGTTTTTCTTAAGTGACCCTTAAAACACATTGGTGTGATCTCAAGGTATTTCTACTAAGCACCTATATAGGGGCTGGGCATAATCTCTTTCAGGACCCATAGCTATCCCAGAGAACTGGGCAGCAACATTAGATCTTCAGATTATTTTGAAATCTCTGTTAGGCCATATTTGATGGTTCACTGGGCAAACATATCTTATACACTGCATGAGTCTTTGTATTTGTGTGAATATTGACTTATCCTTTAGCTTTTAAGGTACTAGTTGCAGGAACAGAGATTTCTTTCTGCTAAATGAATCTTGACGGGTATACTTTACATTGTTTGGAGGCATTTTAATTCTTTCCAGATACACATTAACTTATCTAGTTTATTGACTGGAAGTTATAATTCAACTGCAAAATGGGAGCAACACGTTCTTTTCCTTTTGACAGATTCGTGTCCATTAGAGTGTATCATCTTCAGCAATGGGTGACCAACCCACAGGTAAGTCTGAGGATTAATAGGACTTGCTAATGTTTTACAGTTTTCAAAGCTCTCATTAGGAAAATGCTCTGATGGCCATAAAAAGTTGGTCTTCATCTACCTATGCTCAGGCTAAGAATCTGCTTTCATAAATCCAACGTTTTTCCAAAGATAGTGTGGGGTAGTAAACAGCTGTTTTCCAGATCAGGTTAACGTGTCTTTAATACCAGTTTCAATTGTAGCTGATGTAATAGAGGTCTTCAAATTTTAGCATGATGCAGAATCACCTGGAGAGGTGGACTCTACCCCTGCAGTTTCTTATTCAGTAGGTCTGGGATGGAGCCTGAGAATGGACATTCTAACACATTTCCAGGTGGAAGGGATTCTCCCAGCCAGGGCATCACACTTTATAAACCACTGCCCTAGAAAGAGCGCTGTCTTACCAGTGGGACTGTAAGAGCAATAACATCCAAGAGAAATTGTGGAAACTTCTCTAGACAGATTAAGATGTGGTCATTTAAAATTTGATCTGGTTTTCTTGTTGTTTTCTTATTGTTTATTTATTTGTTTGGAAGGGAGTTGTGAACTAAAAAACAGAGATCGCTCCTATTTCTTTTGTCTTGATCTAGTGTTACTTGATTAAATTTCTGTCAGTGTCTGCTTCAAGATCCAGTACCTCTACTCTCACATCCTCTCCCTCAACCAAAACCAAAAGTAAAATATAACAAAGCAAATATCTAGACAAAATGCTGTGGTCTCTTACCAGCACTTAAAAAGTTAACAACAGCGCCAACTAGAATTGCACACAGCGGTGGAGGGTAAAACCAGGATTTGGAAATGCTGTGAGAACACAGATAGTTTAAACTGTAGACGAAGCCTGAGGAAATTAAAGGGGAAAACTTTCCATCCAAGGTTCCAGTTGCCAAGGAGTTTGTGTAGGTTGTTGGAGACCTCACCCCTCCGTGGCTCCTCTGTGACTCACTGTGTCCCTGGGAAGCCTTGGACTCAGGGAAAACTCAGAAACTCTGCCTTTGATCTCACCAGGATGAAATGCCCCAGAGAGCTTTGGTTTCTAAAACATGGATGTTTCTGATCAAATAGACAGTAGCGGAGCCTAGACTCCGATATTCCTAGAAGTCGGTGTGATTATGACCCAGGTGGGAAGGTTGAGATTAGAGAAAACCAAGTAATGGATCCCCCTGGAGGAGCAGGAGACAGGGAGGAAGAACTCACACATCCTTAGCCCCAGTTTAGAGGTCGTGTGGCTTGACATTTCAAGGTCACTCCTGCTATGTTCCTGAAACCCAATTCTGTATGAATCCCCCTTTTTGAGACTTGAATGGTCTCCTCCAGGTAGAGAATGACACACAGATGGAATGGCTTTTGGTTCTGGATACATTTTATCCTCAGCCATTTCACATTTTGCCCTTGCAGGTCTGAATCCAATTTAAACCAGACGCAAATACGTTCATTTTCCTTTCCCCGACAAAGAAGAGTCCCTCATGCTGCAGTGCTTAATCAAACTTTTACCTGGTTCAGATGAGTGCTTCTCACACCTTAATGTATGTACATATAAATAACCTGAGGATCTTGCTAAGAAGCATGAGCTAATTCTGTAGGTCTACACTGGGGCCTGAAATTCTGCCTTTCTAACAAACTCACAGGTGATATAGAGATGGCTGCTCTGAGGACCACGTTTCGAGTAGCAAGGGGATGAGTTTTCAACTTTGGCCGCTCAATAAGATCACCCTGAGAAGGTGATTGCTGTTTGTTTTTAAGGCTAACACTCAGGTATCCAGAGACTGGTCTAGAGTGAAGCCTCATATTCTTTAAGAACTTCCTCAGTTATTTACGATTATTCAACCAGGATTGAGAAAACAAATCCAAATGAATGTTTTTCAAACTGTGAGTGCAAACATTAGCAGATCAGAATCAGAAATAACATTTAAAATATTATTTAAATGAAACAGAATGGAGCAGAACGCAGCAGAGCACATTATAATAGTGTAACCATTGTTTTGTGAAACTTTTTCGCTATGTACCTATGTGACTATAATGCTCTCAATGTAAAGTATATTACTAAGTATATTACTAAAGTATATTACTGCTGCAACTACTTAACTCTCATTGTGGTACAAAAGTAGGCATAGACAATATGTAAATGAATGGGCCATGGCTGTGTGAAAGTTGTATTTCACATCACTTTTACATGTCACAAAATATTTTGTATTGATTGCTTTTCAACAGTTAAAAATGTAAAACCATTCTTTGCTCATGGGCTCTATAGCAAAACAGCAAGTTGTCCAGCTTGGCTGCTGGAGATTGTATAGGTTGTTGGCCTCTTACCTAGATTGAGATTCCTTCTTTGTTTGGACACTAAACTTGATTTGATCAGTTCAGTTATAACAAATTGCCTCAGGCTTGGTCCCAAATTAGTCTCCTATTATGATTGGCTACTGCAGCCTTTGTATTTTGATTAAAAATGCCTGGATTTAAAGGCCAGGCCTTTTGTGGTTGTTAGTAATAACAATTGTTGCTGTTAAAACAAGATCATATGACACTTTGGGCTTTAAAAATCTATGTCAAAATCCTGTATTAAATATACCAAGTAGTTTTGGCTAAGAATAACTGAATAACTGGATAAGATACGTGTGTCTTCCCACCGCTTTATGTAGCAGCATTTCACTTTGATAATAAAATCTCAACACTTCCATTAATAAATTGGCAGTTTATCCTAAAGAATAGATTTTTTAAAAGTTATGCTTTGCAAATGAACAATTGATGACAAATAATTATCAAATGCAAGTAAGTTCTTTACAGGAAACTATGATTCTTTTTTACTGTTGAACAGAAAACTAAACAATTGCAGTGAAAGCCATGGTTAAAACATGCTTCCCTTTTCTCAGTTACTGGGCATATTATACATTTTGTAGTAACTTGTTGGCACATTCTATTTTAAGCTGTTCAAGGGACCAGAATTAAAAGCCTGTCAGGTAACTTTTTGGGGGAGGCAGAGAGCATTCCACTCATTTTTGGCTACAGTTGTAAGTATTTTTCCACTGTGTACTTGGTAGTTGGCTCAGCCTTTGAAGATATGGCAGTTAAAAATACAAACATCATCTGTAATCCCAGCACTTTGAGAGGCTGAGGCAGGAGGATTGCTTGAGGACAGAAGTTTGAGACCAGCCTGGGTAAAATATTGAGATGACCCCTGCCCCTCACCATCTCTATGAAAAATCAGCTAACAAAAACAAACAAACAAAATTAGCCAGATGTTGGGGTGTGTACCTGTATACCTGTAGTCCCAGCTACTTGGGAGGCGGAGGCAGAAGGATCACTTGAACCCAGGAGTTGGAGGTTACAGTGAGCTGTGATTGCACCACTGCTCTTAAGTCTGGAAGACAGAGCAAGACCCTGTCTTGAAAACAAACAAAAATTAAAAAAAAAAATAAACAAACATGACTTGCGAGTACACAGAGCTTACATGATTGTAAGCAGATGATGGCAGAGTCCATTCTTAGGCAGTTACACATAAATCTCTAATTACCAACTGTCATAAAACCAAATGTAAATGCTGTGAAGAGTGTGTTAGCTGCGACTCAGTTTTTAACTAGGTGTTTCATGAGAAGCTTCTTTGAGGAGTAACGTTTTAGCTTTTATACAGGTTTTTGTAAAAGTATCACTTTTATATAGGGTCGGTACATGAACAGATTTGCATTTTACTCTCCAAGAAGGTCAAAATCCATGTTTGGTTTGGTCATCTTCAAGTAGCAACAGAGTACTGACATACGGTAGAACTCAGTAAACTTTCACTATTGCTGTTAAACACTCAGAATCACTTCGGCTACTGCTTCAGAAACAAGGAGGGGTATGCAAAGAATGAAAGTGGGAAGACCTGTTGAAAGATCTTGCAAGAAAGCGTGGTATTTTGGACAAGAGTGGCACTGGTAGAGACGGGGCAAAGAAGATAGTCATGATGTATTTTACAGATAGAATTAATAGCACTTTGTTATTATAGGGAGGTGAGGAAGAGGGAAATTAAAGGTGACTCCCAGACTATGTGAAGACAAACATGAAAAAAGACTCAGGTTGCATGAGCTGGAGTAACCAGTTTTGAAAACTTTGCATTTGAGATGTTTATGAAGTAATCATTTGGGGACGGCCAAGTAGACAGTGGAATATACAGGCCTGGAAATCGGAGAGAGGACTAGGATGGAGGAACAAATGTGGGAGTCATTGGGATGTACATAGTATTTTATTTATTTTTTGCAATGAGTGCTAATTCAGTCCCTACTATGTATCAGGCACTGTTCTAGCCATAAGAAATATATGGAGAAAGAAACAACAACAAAGTTTCATATGAAGTGTTTTGAAGATAGAGTAGTCACATTGACCAGAACATATAATTAGAGACGGCTAGGGGAAAAGGAGCATTTCAAGAAGTTGACAGGCTGGGCATGGTGGCTCCATCTATAATCCCAGTGCTTTGGTAGGCCAAGGCAGGAGGATCACTTGAGGCCAGGTGTTTGAGACCAGCTTGGGTAACATGGTGAGACTCCATCTCCACCAAAAAAAAAAAAAAAAAAAAAAAACTTAGCCAAGCATGGTGATGTGCACCTGTAGTACCAGCTACTCAGGACGCTGAGGACAGAGAAGCCCAGAGATCAAGGTTGCAGTGAGCCATGTTCATGCCACTGCACTCCAGCTTGAGCAACAAGTCTAGACCCTGCCTCAATCAATCAATCAATATCAGGAAAAGTGTGCTCCAGATCAAGGGGAGAGCAACTGCAAAGACCCTGAAGGTGAAGTGCATTTGATGTGCCTAAGGAATACCTAGAGACTGGTATGTCAGCATTGAAGTAAGCAGAGGAGAAACCAGAAGAAGGAAGGGTCTGAATCATGTAGACCCTTGCAGCCCATGGTATATTTTTCTAGATGTGATGGCAGTTACTGGAGGATTTGACAGGGAAGTGATGTAATCTGGCTGAAGTATCTTTAAAATTCTATCTCTGCTGAAAGTAGATTGTAGGGATCTAGTGAGGAGCAGTGAGATCCACTAAGAAGCTCCTTGAGTGGAGTGCTCCTATTTGTATACTATGTTAGGTCTATGCACTGAATTATGCTTCCAACATTCATATATTGAAGACCTTACCCCCTTCATCTAATATTTGCAGATGGGCCCTTTGGAAGATAATTAGGTTTCAATGAGGTGTTCAGGGTAAGGCCTTGTGAACAGAATAGTGCCCTTAGAAACAGAGGCATCGAAGAGCTTGCTCAGCTTTCTCTCTCTCTCTCTTTCTCTCTCTCTCTCTTTCTTTTTCTCTCTCTCCCCCTTCCCTCCTTGTGAGGACACAGCAAGAGGACAGCCATCTGCAAGACAAGTAGAATGTCCTCACCAGAACTTGACTATGCTGGCACCCTGATCTAAGACTTCCAGCCTCCAAAACAGAGAGAAAATAAATTTTTACTGTTTATGCCACTCAGTCTGTGGTATTTTGTGATGGCAGCCTGAGCAGACTAATACAATTAGAAAGGAAAAAAAAAAATCTCTGGAAGGTGGTAGAGACCAGAAATACCCACTTACTGTGTTAGCTAGTCTGAGTACTATGCAGAGTTCCAATTCCCAATGTGACTTGGCTTCGCTTGAAAAAAGAAATTACTATGAATTTGAATAAGATTCAGCTCCTGAACAGTACAGACAAAAGAACAGCTCTAAGCTCTGGCAGCTTGCTTTCCTCCTGTCAGTTTCTCTGTCTTATTCACTTATGATGTCTGAAAAACGCCAAGGCAAAAATGTAAAGAGAGCAGTTCCACAGGTTGTAGGATTAGTCAGCTCTCCAAGGAGACTCAAACTCCATCTGCTGCTATTTATTAGATCACTCTGTGACATAAAATCCTATTGATGAGTGGTAGCCAGTGATATGCCATCACAACAATAGAGATAATGCAATAGCCATGTCATAAAATGGTTACCCCTCATCACAGCTATGTTTCAATTGTTCCTCAATGCACTGAGCGCATTAAAGGGCTGTATTCCACCCGTCAAACAATTCTGATGCAGGAGCTCCTTGGATGCACCTGCTGTGAGTGAAAAGTAATATTGTGACGATTATTACTGCTTGGAGAGCAATTGCAAAGACACGTGCCAACTGCCTGTGCAGTGTTGGACTATGTAACAGAATGGATCTAAATTAAACTCAAAATGAAATCAGTTAAGTTTAAATTGTTTAAATTTTCCAACCAAGCAAAATTGCAAGCAGGGTGACTTACCCTGTTTAATTTCGTGACTATACGTTTGGGCACCAGCTGCAATGAGGCCGCATTGAGGCATACAGTGCTCACTTTTTCTTCTGAGGAGTCAAAAGCCCGGAACAAAATATCCCATTTGTTTCCTGGATGCTTGTACCCATCCAGTCTTATGTCTCAATCCAGATCACTGAAGAAAGGCATCTTCCCCCCACCTTAGTAAGTGAATTACACCGATTTCAAATAACTTCTCCAGAGCTGATCAACCCTGCAGCCCAGACTCATTGGCCTACTGATCCTAGCTCTGGGATAGCTCAGGAGCCAACAAGCCGAGCGGCCCCCAAATCTCAGATTCTACCCCAGCCTTTGTAGTCCTGGCACAATGTCCACAAAACCTGAAGGAGTCCTAAAATACAGAGCCCCAGAACCCCAGATGAGATTGCTACAGTCCTAAATCTGTGATCCTACCTTCCTGCCACTCTGTTTCTGTTATCTCCAATATCCTCTGCTCAAGGAACCCACTAAGAGGGAACGTGCCCCTTCCTAATGCTGCTCAGTTCTAAAGGAGCTACCATGAGAAAGTTGCTGAGGTTTTCCCAAATACTAGTTAAAAAAAGATGAGGTTTGGATTATAGGACAGAATGTCAGAATGTTCAACAAATATCCATGTGCTCTTCACATTCCCTAGCTTCCCTGAGGATGCGATCTGGGCCATGTGACTAGTTCTGCAAATAGGATAAGAACAGAAGGAGCAGAGTCACTTCCAGCTCTGGCCCTTCAAGACACCCCATGCTCCAGCTCTTCCCCTGTCTTCCCACTTGGAGACAACTGGCCCAATTGTATAACTACAAAATGGTGGAAGATGTCAGATCTGTATCAGACCAGAATGTGAGGAAGAAATATAGTTATCTTTGCTGTGTGAAACCACTGAGGCTTTAGGAGTCTGTGTGTTGTGACTGCCAGCACTGATAATCCTGAATATAGACCGTCTCCCAGCTGCCTCACTGAACTGATACTCAGACACTGTGCCTTGTGGTTTGGCCAATCTAATCCATGATTTTGAAGTCCTGGAAGCAACCACCTTTACTATGTCCAAGAAGCAGCATTCTCAAAGTTTGTATTAATGGGAGAGAAAACTCCATTAAATGATTACATGCATTACACATTATTGACTATATATACAAAGCAGTGACAAACCATATTCAAGGAGATGATGTGAGAGGCAAGGAGCATTTCCACATAAAGCCGTTAAATAACAACGGTTCTCATAAAGAAATTCAGAATATAGGAAGACCACTATGGGCTGGACGTACCCGAAGATTCTTCAGCTGTAGAGGGCCTTGGAGGTCAGGTGTAATGGGCTGAATTGTGCTCCCCTCCTGAAATTCATCTGTTGAAAGCCTAACCTCTGGTATCTCAGAGTGTGACTGAATTTGGAGATAGGCGATTTAAAGGGGTAGTTAAAATGAGGTCATTAGGATAAGCTCTAATTGATATGACTAGCATCCTAATAAGAAGAGGAAATTAAGACATAAACACAAAGGGAAGATCATGCAAAAACATAGGGAGAGGATGGCCATCAACAAGCCAAAGAGGCCAGGCCTGGTGATTCATGCCTGTAGTCCCAGCACTTTGGGAGACTGAGGTGGGCAGATCACTTGAGCCCAGGAGTTGAAGACCAGATTGGGCAACCTGCCAAAACCCCTGCTTCCCAAAACTACAAAACAAAATTAGCCAGGCATGGTGGCTTACGCCTGTTGTCCCAGCTACTCAAGAGGCTGAGGTGGGAGGATTGCTTGAGGCCAAGAGGCAAAGGTTGCAGTAAGCAGAGATCTCACCACTGCACTCCAGCGTGCGCAGCAACACAGTGAGATGCTGTCAAAGAAAGAAAGAAGGAAAGAAAGAAAGAGAGAGGGAGGGAAGGAGGGAGGGGAGGGAGGAGGGAGAGAGAAACCAACCATGCTGACACCTCGATCTCAAACTTTTAGTCTTCAGAGCTGTGAGAAAACAAATTCCTGTTGTTTACGACCCCCAGTGTGTGATACTGTGCTGTGTAGTAGGATTTGCAAATTCATCCAGGCAAAAGTTTCGCCAGAGAAAGAGACAACAGTCTATACAGTATTATTTCACTGCAATAAAGCACAGGGGAGAGAATAAACATCATAAATTTGGAAGAAAGTAGGAAGAATATATTCCCTGAAGATACTGGAAATTATAACTGGATGGATAACTTGGAGTAATATTTGTGAGGGTCTTTATTCTCTGATTGAGAAATTTTGATATTATTCTACGAGTGATTTGAAGACCGCAGCATATAACAATTTAAAAAATATTACATCAAAATCTCCAGAGTGGGGTCCAAACGTTAGTATTTTTAACAAGCTTGCAGGTGATTCTGACAGACCATCAGTAAATCTGAGAACCATGGCTATAAGCAGTTAGGAATTCCTAAAAGGATTGCATATGCATTTTGCTGTATGGGTTACAGATAAAGAGGTAGGGTACATGCAGAAAAAAGTACTTTAAAATTAATATGAATGAGAAAAGAGCCCAAATAGCCAAAACAATCCTAAGCAAAAAGAACAAAGCTGGAGGCATCATTCTACCTGAGTTCAAACTGAAATACAAGGCTACAGTAACCAAAACAGCATGGTATTGGTATAAGAACAGACACATGGACCAATGGAACAGAAAAGAGAACTCAGAAATAAGACCAGAAACCTACAACCATCTGATCTTCAACAAACCTGACAAAAACAAGTAATAGGAAAAGGATTCCCTGTTTAATAAATGGTGCTGGGAGAACTGGATAGCCATATGTAGAAAATTGAAACTTACTTCCTTACACCTTATACAAAAATGTACACAAGATGGATTAAAGACTTAAATGTAAAACGCAAAACTATAAAAGCCCTAGAAGGAAATCTAGGCAATACCATTCAGGACATAGTCACAGGCAAATATTTCATTATGAAGATGCCAAAAGCAATTGCAATTAAAGCCAAAATTGACAAATGGTATCTAATTAAATTAAAGAGTAAAATAAACTATCCTCAGAGTTAATAGACAACCTACAGAATGGGAGAAAAGTTTTGCAATCTACCCATCTGACAAAGGTCTAATGGCCAGAGTCTATAAGGAGCTTAAATTTACAAGAAAAATAACAATCCCATTAAAAAGTGGGCAAAGGACATGAACAGACACTCTGAAAAGAAGATGTACAACAAACTTATGAAAAAAAGTTCAACATCACCAATCATTAGAGAAATGCAAATCAAAACCGTAATGAGATACCATCTCATACCAGTCAGAATGGCTATGATTAAAAAGTAAAAAAACTGGCTGGGCACAGTGGCTCACACCTGTAATCCCAGCACATTGAGAGGCCAAGGTGGGTGGATCACCATTGGTCAGGAGTTTGAGACCAGCATGCCCAACATGGCAAAAACCTGTCTCTACTAAAAATACAAAAATTAGCCAGGTATGGTGGCCCATGCCTGTAATCCCAGCTACTCTGGAGGCTGAGGCAGGAGAATCACTTGAACCCGGGAGGCAGAGGTTGCAGTGAGCCAAGATCATGCCACTGCACTCCAGCCTGGGCGAAAAGAGTAAAACTCCATTTCAAAAAAAAAAAAAAAAAATCAAAAACAACAGATGCTGGTAACATTACAGAGAAAACACATTTACACTGTTTGTGGGAATGTAAATTAAAGTTTAACTACTGTGGAAGACAGTGTAGTGATTCCTCAAAGGTCTAGAGGCAGAAATATCATTTGACCCAGCAATCCCATTGCTGGGTATGTAACCAAAGGAATATAAATCATTCTGTTATAAAGATACATGTATGTGTATGTTCACTACAGCACTATTCACAATAGCAAAGACATAGAATCAACCCAAATTCCCCTCAATGATAGACTGGATAAAGAAAGTGTGGTACGAATACACCATAGAGTACTATGCAGCCATAAAAAGTAATGAGATCATGTCCTTTGCAGGGGACATGGATGGAGCTGGACGCCATTATCTTCAGCAAACTAACACAGGAATAGAAAACCAAACATTGCATGTTCTTACAAACAAGTGGGAGCTGAAACAAACAAAACTAGCAAACAAACAGACAAACAAAAGAAGTGGGAGTTGAATGATGAAAACACATGGACACACGTAAGGGAACAACACACACTGGGGCTTATCAAAGTGGGGGTTGGGGGGAGGGAGAGCATCAGGAAGAATAGCTAATGGATGCTGGGCTTAATACTGAGGTAATAGGATGATCTGTGCAGCAAACCACCATGGCACACTTTTACCTGTGTAACCTCCACATTCTGCACATGTATTCCTGAACTTAAAAGTTGAAAATTAAAAGAAAAAAAGCAAGACATCCTCACAACTACATCTATTCACCCTCTGCAGTTATTATCCTAATGGCAAATTCTAAAATATGTATTCATTAAGAGAATTAATAATTAGAATTGCTGGATCCACGGAATTTCATTTTACATATGAATACATGCTTTAAAAAAAAATACACCTGAGGCCAGATGCCATGGCTCATGCTTATAATCCCAACATGTGAGGCCAAGGTGGGAGGATCATTTGAGCCCAGGAGTTGAATACCAGCCTGGGCAACATAGGAAAAGCCTGTCTCTACAAAACAGTGTTAAAAAATTAGCCGGGTGTGGTGATGTGTGCCTGCTTTGGAGGCCAAGGTAGTGGAGTGACTTGAGCCCAGAAGTTCGAGACTGGCTTGGGCAACATAATGGGACCCTATCGCTACAAAAACTAAGAAAATTAGCCAGGCATGGTGGTGTACCTCTGCTACTTGGGAGGCTGAGGTGGGAGGATCACTTGAGCTTGGGATGTCAAGGCTGTTGTGAGCTATGATTGTGCCACTGCACTCCAGCCAGAGCGACAGAATAAGATCCTGCTCTGGGGAAAAAAATACACCTGAGGGCCGGGCGCGGTGGCTCATGCCTGTAATCCCAGCACTTTGGGAGGCCGAGGTGGGTGGATCACGAGGTCAAGAGATCGAGACCATCCTGGTC